>NW_017307116.1:449609-465265 GCF_000935625.1 Nanorana parkeri
AATGATGGCATGCTTGGACTTGTAGTTCCTTAGCTGATAAATATGTGTGGGGTACAGTTCTAGTGGATGTTTATATAATATGGGGGGGGCGAAAAAAATGTTCTGCCCCGGGCGCCCATAACTCTGGTTACGCCACTGCTGTAGTCTGGATAGAGTAAAGAAAGTTTAGAACCTTTGTCAGGCTTTTATGTCTGTGTCTTCACTGGTAAGATTTCCTTTTTACCCCCACTCTACTAAATGGTGGGGTTAAATTATTACAGGGGTAGAGATTGTTCCTTTAGTAAAGGGAAGTCCACTAAGCAAATAAGGGGAAACTGTGCTCACTGCAATCATCCAATTGTGCAAAAAAAAAAAAATCCAGTTACTTAAATTTCCCTTGCATATGAGTGGTTATTCAAAGTAAACATAGCTTCACCTTATTTATATATAAGTTAACATTTATATAGCAAAGTGAATATTTACTTTATTAAGTAAACAGTTTAAACGCATTTAGTAAATCAACACCATAGTACAATATTTTTGGATATTTTGTTTTCACTAATGTTCAGGGCTAAGAAATATTGAAAATATATGCATTTACAGTCTAATGAGAGTGCCAAACAAGACGAGTCCAAAAATGTTTAATAATGGAATGGATTAATATACAACATCAAAGAACAGCCAATTTGTTTCCGGGTTTAAAGACCTCCCCCTTTTTCAGGGCTTAAACATGATAGGTAGTATGATGTGCTCAGAAAATGGCAAAAATCAACAGGGGTTAATTAATTGGTGTGTAGGATATAGTCAACATCAGTTAATCAGCACAGGAAGGCAGAAATATCAAGAAATACTGAAAGGCAGACACAACTAGGCAAACAGCTTTTTCTGCAGAAGGCAAACAATGGTAGCCCACAAATCTATCTTATGAGAGCTACAGATGAACTTTATTGTGCAGTGCACTAACTCATGTGTAGTGTTACCCAAAAAGAAATGACAGTTATCAACGGTATGCATGTTTGTGCAACAAATGCACTTGCATTGTACTGGGAAGCAAGTCCAAACACAATTTTGCTACTTATGTCAGTATGCTTCTACATGCTAAAAAAAAAAAAAGAAAACTACTCATGTGTAAACAAAACCCACGGTACACTGTGGATGAATATCTGCTCAATGCTGTCTTCAAGAGGCCTACTGGCATGTGTGGAAGATCATTGAACAACCATACAGTTTGGAAGCTAATTAGAAATATCAAATTAGGCATATTTTGTCACCACCATACCCCACCATCACCCTATCCTGGTCAGGGTCGTACAATTTGATATCTGTATGTGTGTCTAGACCAGAGTTCCGGCATGGTTTTTTTTATTATTAAGAAGATGCTATGTATGATACACTTTTAGTGAGATGGAATAGGTCAGCAGTTATTGCAGTATTGTATGTTTTATCTCTTGCTTCATTTATAAAATTGTGCCTCTGTGTGTATCAACTGCAAAACATTGAAAAACCTAAGCCATGAGCTGCTCAATGAAGTGGCTGATTGCCCATTTTAATCACAAAAGATGGATCAGGCAATAGACCATCGTGTTTCTATAGAGAGCATTTCATTCTGTACAGTAGAAAGTTAATCCACAAACCTATCCATTTCGGATTAGCCGACATGCATTCTCCCCATATCCCTGTGGAAGGATTTGTCATCATCTTTTTTTCTGTAGAAGCCACTGTAAATCTCTCCTCTATGCACACCTAGAGGACCGGCTGAGTTATCTAACTCTTAATGGAGATCTATGTCATTTAGGTTGTATTGGGAGAAATTAGTTTATGCTACTCCAGTACGGGTTTATGACCTTTACAAGTCGAAGTAGGACAGGAGTATATATCATTCTTTGAAAGGTACATGCAAGCCTTACCCTCTTTCATCTCTGCTGCTTGCATTTTGTCTCTTCCACCATCTCTCCGTATCATGCTGTGCCCCATTGTCTCCTCAAAACTGTAAGTTGCCCTTCTCTGCCTATGGGTCCTTTCAATATTTCTCTGATTTCCCATTTAAACCTCCTGCATCCATTACATTTTTTTTCTCCAATATATGTAATTACCAGTAACAAATCTATTCAATGACTAAAATATACAGCATAAACTCACTTTACAGCAATAAATATTGACATTTACCTAAACACTGAATATTATTAAACTATATCTTACCAGGTTTCCACAATATATACATTCCTTAATCATTCCATCTAATAAAATGCAGTAAAACACCAGAAATTATACAACTACCCCCCGCCAGCAAAATAGAAATGATGTAAAATCTTATTAAAGCTATTGCTCTATAAGAAAAAAGGTGATACTTTGGAGCACAGGTAACGTCTTTTCATACAGGCCTTTTTGTTAAAGAAAATACTATAGTAATATTGTAATAGCCTGCTAGCTGCTAACTTTGGGTCACTTGAATACATTAGTAAATGTACTGTGATCTAAAAAGTTGGCTTTACTTCTCTTAACTGGAGTGTGCCTTTGCAAAAGAGAATATAACTCTTCTATAAAGGGGTTAGGAGAATTACATGCAGATGCAAAGCCAAGTGGAAGTAATAAGAAATCCTGGCATATAGGCCTTTTTTTTAACATGTTCAAACGTTGCCAAAATTGTCAAGTGTCATTAGCAGTAAGTTTCATGTACGCAGCCATTCACAATTCAGCAGATATTAATTGACTAATTGTCATTAGATGCAGTTACTCATACTCATCTACATAACTCTGCCACAGGCTACTGGCTACAGTGCCAACACTTCTATTTACTTAGAGAATTACCTCTACTTCAGCACATCAAGACTGCTGGCAAATGTTATGCTTTGTCATACTCCTCCCTTTGCTCTGTGTCCCCACAATGCATGATGCGCATGGACACAAATGGTTCATTTAGAACCCTAGGATGGAAAGCTGGCAATGCAACTGGCTTCTAAAAAGTGGCATGGTGGTTTTAAAAGTCTTTGGCATTAAAGCTTACTCTGGGCAAAAATAGGACAACATTTTAAACTTACATCTCAAATCCCTCTAAAACCTTGAAACATAATTTTGCAGTAATTTTTGGTTTAATAATGAAGATAATCCAAGTTTTATTCCCTGTGACATCATTACAGGACTCTTTTTCTAGATATCTGCAGCAGCAGCAAGTAGGAAGAGTCAGTGCTCTATGTTTTCTGTATACAGTAGGTAAGCCCTGCCAGATTTAAGATACAACTATTGGGAGTGTTCCCCTGACAATGTTCTCTAATCTTGTGCACTAAGAAAACACAAAACCAACAGCCACAACACCGCAAGTCCGTCTTCCACTTTTCCCTTCTGAAAACTGTGTCACTGTTGGCGCTGATCCAGCGCTCAGAAAAGTAACTGCACTGTTTGACTATGGCTGAGGAAAGCAGATGTTGTTTTCGGTCAGACTGCTACTGTGCTTCCCTGATGGTGTTCAGTGTCTGTAGGTTGCTGTATATCAACATAAGACACTGCCAGCTCTGTCCTAGGCAGCAAATAGTGCATATCATGTTTTAGTATAACGATAACTTAGACACTCAATTAACCTATAATATTAGCCCCTGAACCCAATCTAAATTAATCCCAAGATTTAACTTCAGCCATTCACTTTGAACCCTAATCCTACCCCTATTTGTTAAACCTTAGGGCCTGTATACACAATACCACAGTGAACCACAATGCACACCATTTCATGTATTGAGGTGTGGCAAAATGAAAGGGTTGCAATGAACCTAAGGCAAGAAAAAAAAAAAGTTTCCTTCCCTAATGCAGCACGAGCTTTTCCAGAAGCTGTGATGTAAAGAAAACCTGTACTGAAAAATAGCCTCTTATCAATATGTTGGTTGCCAGACTCATGCAAAACTAGCAGCATTAGTACTGTGATTCAAAAAGACTAGAACGAGCAAGCACATCAGGAGTTCTGACTATAGTGGCTGCTTGTTCTGGATCTATGATTTATAAAATATCAATGTAAAAGCCCGACAGGTAACTAGCATTTTCAGGAGGTTAGTTTCGGCAGCCTCCATATTCCTCTCAGTGGAGGATGTAGAAGAGGGTGAAAGCACAGATACAATTTCTTAGGGTGCAGATAGATTCCTGAACTGTAAATCACCATGTTGCCTATTCCAAAATAATGATAAAAACAGTGATTGGGTACATTCATGTCAGGCACTTACATCTATCAGACAAAGATTATGCTTTTCATTTGTTTAAGGGTGTGGCATAAGATGCATTACAGTGCCATATTGTCCTTTAAAATACTTTGTAACGGAAACTATTCTCGGGTATACTACAGATAATCTATGCATTTAATGTATGACACATACATGAAACACACAGGATGCCACATTGCATCGTCCAATTACACATGTTTGAAAGCAGGTAAAAGCATACATGATTGGAAATAGCTGTAATCGCTGTGTGGTCTTCAACACGCATACAGCTGTGACTCACAGCACTTCCCACACAGTTATGAGCACGCTCAAGAAAAACTGTCATAAGCAAAGCAAGTAATATTGTAGTCTTGAGAATACTGAATCACAAATTGTGACTTCACATAACATTGTTTTGACACAGCTTAATATAATAAAATGGGACTACACACTTCTCGATACATGCTACTGTCAAAATAAAGTCAAGATGCGTAGAAATAGAATGTTAATGTTAACATAAGGAGAAAAAAACCTCAGAGATCAGCAAGTAAGGGCATTAGGGCTGCAACTAACAATTCTTTTCATAATTGGATTAGTTGCCTGATTATTTTTTATGACTAATCGGATAAAAAATAAATAAATACTATCCTTTATTTAAAATAAAAAACACAAACAAAGTTTATTTCACTTGAGAGTAGTAGTACAAAACTGTATTTTATTTCTAGAGGGCAGGATAGGTAAACAAAGATAAACCATATGCGACACAACCACTATTTTTCACCAGATCTAGTTTTTATCAATCAATCGCATAGTCTAACCCAAAAAATTCTGCTGGCTCCTGGATTGAACAGACTGGCTCCTGAATTCCATTTTATTTTGTCCACCCCTCTTCTAACCCATTCTCAGACTACCCACTAACAAGTGTGTAAGAATTGCATATGCATAGAGCAGCAGCAGCAGCAAAACTTGGTTACTCATTGCACCGAACTATATAATTTATAACAAATTTGACTGCCTTGGCACATTCTGAGACATTTTTAGCATTTACTAACCAAGATCTACCTATGTAGGATCCTAAAAAAAGGCAACAGACTTATGGTGGTAATTCACAGACTGCATATTATTGCTATAGACTATAGTCAAAGTGTTTTGATTTAGAGACATAGCTTCCTATAGTAATACAATCGCTTAATAGTATGTTAAAAATTTATATTTTTTTCTGCCGGACAATACAGCTACTGCACCAGATATAAGAGCTGTGGGTCTCATTGATTGCAGCGCTAGAGCAGTTTTTTCTGTGAATGGTTCAAAAAATACATGGCATTCTGTTAATGGCCAAGGGGAGAGAGGGGAGAAGAACTTCACTAGTGCTATAGTCTAAGAGACTCACATCTCTCATATTCGGAGCTGGCTGGAAGTACAGCAGGAGTTGTAGTTTCTGGCAGAAATCACATAAAGTTGCAAATCATCTCAGACTCAACGCAAGAGACATGCAGAACTGTAATTCATGCTGCTACACTTTTAGCATCATACTTGATGTGGCCTTTTCCTTAATTATTTAAACACAGAGCACCCTTAAATCCTGTTTGAAAAATATACCAATTTATCCATTAAGATCAAGAAGATCAAGTCTGCCCTCAAAAGATTTTAAATAAGATTTAGGTGTAGTCTGTTTGTCACTGATGCCTTGATAAAGCAATCCAGTGAGGTACCAAAAAATTATAGTGATCCAATATAGTTTTCATGAAGATAGAATGCTGGTGATATGTGGAATCTGTCCTTATTATCTCTCACCTTTACTCCTGCAAACTCCTCCCTTCTACTTTTTAACTAACAAGACCATCACCTATACATGTTTCATGAATGCTGCTGTAAGCCTAACCTAATATCGCCGCAATTTTTATCTGCTGTGCCTCTGAAAAATCCTTAGCTAGGCTTGCCTCAAAATACTATTCTTTTTCTCTCCATTTATAGTTCTAATCTGAACCACAAATGCATCACACCACACTTTCACTCCTCCACTAATGTTCACCTCATCTCAAGCATCTCAAATATTGTATATAGAGTAGCCCTTATTCTCTGCCATTTGTTTCCATGTCCAAGTAGATGTACTCAGTCTTTAAATTGTTGAAGAGGCCATCAAAAATAAATGTCAAATCTTACCAACTTATCTTACCAACTTTTTTTTTATTTAATTGCTCATTACTGTGTCATCAACCAATAATATTAGAACATACAGACATTTTAGTCATGCAAAGTATGAACAAACTTGTTAACTCCACCTATTTGGAATGTTGAAGATTACTTTTACCTCTTGGTTTGTTATACATTATCTCTTGATAATCTGAAGGCTGAAGCTAGTGGATATACATTTTGAATTTTCTTATCTCAGAGTAAGTAGAAAACTGTAGTCAACACTCATTTTACAGTTATGGAAGTATTTACTCTATTATATGAAAATGGGCTTACCATTCAAGGTGAACATACAAAGTACTTTGAAATAAATGGTCATTGCTGGTCTAATGGGGAAACATGTAATCATTATGTTTATCCAGAAAACTGCTGCAAACACAGATAAAATTGTAAGCCTCCACTGGGACTGTATGTTTATGTGCAAGACAGAGGCATAAGCACTAATAAACACATAACTGTGATGGATTAGTTATTCGGATATTTGCGTGTACGTATAATTTGAAGATATGTTGTCTTTGGCATCATATGTAAGTAATGCATCAAATCACTATTATTTTGTAATATTGCTTGATTTTTTTTTTATTTCTGGTAGACTGGAAAAGTTGAGAATATATATCTTTGTGGTGTACTGTAAAATACATATTCATTGCCCTTCAAGTCTAGCCTTCCCCCTTAAAATATTGTAAGTGCGTAGTAATTGGATCAAATGAGAGGGGTAATCAGACAGGCATGACAATTTTCTGTATTACTCAGGGGTTGCAGGTTGCTAGGCAACAACACAGAATCTAGACAAAAGATAAAGATAAATAACTGTCTGGGGTCACATTTATTAAAGCTAAAACAAGGACCATTCCAACCTAGCGATTACTCCACATATATTAATGTAGACCATAAGCCAAATTGATATAATTAAAACCTATGGGTCATCTATGTTCTATTAAATATTTAACACTGGCCATGTTTTAGAACGTAAGTACTTTTTTTTTTTTTTAAATCATGGGGCATACGGAGACCGGAGTGTAAAAAATAGACTTTATGTATTTATAATGTGAAACGTGTAGTACTCCTTTCCCTTCATTGACAGTCAGAGAGAGATGTGAGGTGCTAATACAATTCAAATTTGAGTAAGTAATTTTTCTCTTACTGGTTTTAATTACATAACATGTCTTTAATGCAACAGATAACTACAAGCATGTGGAAAAGAAGCTGATTCATCACGTAAGCAAGGTAGGGTCCAGGAAAAAACCCTTTGCTTTTTTTTTTCCAACGTAGTTTCTACTCTGCACAGGAAATTAAGAGTTAAAAGCCCAATGTTGTTCACTAAATTGCACTGACCTTCTTCTCCTCCCTTCATCCTCTCACCCCTCCCAGTCATGAGCCACAGAAATTAAATGGATTCAGTCTATCAGCACTCTGCATCTAAGTGATTAAATTCAGCTGCTGGAAAAATCTGTTGCCCGCTGCATCTGAGAAATGATCCTGCCAGACTTGTACAAAAAGACAGAAAGAAAGAAACTAAAAATATGTCCCTCTGCACTGTATGGTATCTGGAATGGCATCTTTATTGTGGTAAGGAAGGGGTGTTGAAAGCTATGTGTGTGGTGTAGTGTGATTTCTTTAATAACCTGCATGTACTATGGCATAAAGTCGTTATGCTCAGCACAGGACCACCCAAGATGCAACATGTGCCAGCTTCAGGAAAGCCAATACACAGTGATATCCTAAGACAGTCTAATAAAAAAAAACAGTTGGTGATCATGTAAGATGCAGGCTAAACTGATCGAATCTTTTTTTCGTTAAGCAAATCTAAAGTCTGCCCATACATTCAGGTTTGCTTTAATGCCCCCTCCTCAGCACATACTTCCCCTCTGCTTTGCTCCTCCACCACTACTTTCAGCTGCCAGGAGCGAGAAAATAAAACCCTGTATAAGCTCTGAATCGCTCTAGTTAGATCTTCTACAGGGCTGGGGACACTTTCTAGACCCCCATATGAGAGCGCTGGGCCAATATCCAAACACCAGCACTGTTACATGAGAGGAGGGGAAACAAGTCACATGCTCCTCCATACCAAGAAATACCAAGCATTTTCTTCTCCACTGCATAGAGCTGTAGGGGAGATAAGAACAGGTGAGAATGAGCTGCCGGACAGGTGCTCATGAAAGTAAACCTGCATAGGTTTGCTTTTAGTTATTTATCACTAATTTAGATAAATTATGTACATGTAGTCCAGAATTGACAACCTGATTTTGTATTCTTTTTTGTATGGATAATATCCCAAAATGTTATATACAGTTCCTTACTAATATCCCAAAATACCGTACACAATACCTTTTAACATCCTCAGACACTACTTCACGAAACTGTTCCAGGTTTGATCTGACTGTACACTTCAGTCATGACTGCTAGCTCAACCTATTTACAGGTACGTGAGCGTAACTTTAGACCACGTTTCATATTTATCTAGTTTGACATAAAAGTGCTTCATTATCGACATTTTAAAAATTACATTATATATTGAAGGAAAAGTGCACTTTAAAACAAAATGCACATATCCTTTTTGCCACTCCCTATCTCGGCAGAGGTATACTTACCTTAATCCAACAACCGTGTCCTCTGTCTTTTGGCGTGCCTACGCAGAAGAACTCTTAACCCCTTCGTGACTGACGACGTACAGTGTACGTCGCCAGCATCGGGGCTGTTTAAACAGACTCCCGGCGACTTTTGCCGCCGGGACTCTGTTTAAACTATCTAAGGGGGAGGGTGGAATCTGTTAGGTCAGGTAATGGAGGCTAAAAGATTAAATGCACTTTGTTCAAAAGTGCACTTGTTCTTTAAGACCGAACCATTTTGTAAGACAGGATGTATGTTCAAGCCCATTGACATCACACTTCAAAGCACTGCACAGACTTAGAACTACTTAGTGTTTTGGAGTTAACTAAAATTGAAATATCCAAGCCTGCACCAGGCGTACAAGTGATAAATGATTTGGCTGTTGCTCAAATACAAGAAAAATAATCAACAATTTTTACAGACATTTTTATCACAAACTTTACAGACAACTCTCCTATAGTTTTATGGAGAGTAAATACTAGGGATGCACCGATACTAGTATCGGTGCCAATACCGAGTATTTGGGCGAGTACTTGTAATACCAAAATGCTCCAATACTTACCCCCGATACCAGAACTTCCAGACGGAGGGAAATTTCCTCTGACTGGCAGTGCCGCAGGGGAACATGGAGTCGGCTTCCCAGGCCAATCAGGAAGTAGGGCAGCGGGTGAAGACCTACCTCCCTGATTGGCCGGGAAGTTGTCTCCCGCTGTGTGACTGGCGGCAGGTAATGACCAGCCTTCCGGTTTCCTGATTGGCCAGGAAGCCAGAATCCCAGCCAATCAGCATTGAGCTGGCCTAACAGCATGGAGCCGGCTTACCAGCTAATCAGGAAACCAGATGGCAGGTAATGGTACGCCGCTTGGCTTCCTGATTGCCTGGAAAGCCGGCTCCATGCAAGCGGAAGTACCGGTATCGGTACTCGTTATCAGCGAGTACCGACATATAGGTATTGGTACTCCTACTCTATACCAACAAAATAGTATCGGCACATCCCTAGTAAATACATTTCTTAGCAGTTGACAATCTTAATGCACTCTCAAAAACATTATTTTATTTGAAGTCTCTCTTACTTGGTGAAAAATCTGTGATCCTATATCTGTTGGTGATAGAAATTGTGATAAAAATTAATAAGGTCAATGTGGAAGGTGAGACCAAAAGGTGGCTCTGCATACCAATTTGTCAATTCTTTTCCTGTGCAAAATCCAGAACTCTAGGGTACATGGAGTAATGTGCACCCCCAATTTTACCTCCTCACAAGGGAGTGCTTGGTGCCTGAGAAATCAAGTACAGGGAAGCAGTGTTGCATAATTCCAGATCATAATGCAAGCATTGACCATACAGTACATATTCTACAAGGAATTTTGTGATCAATTGAATAAAACTGCCTTTGCCTTTATTCCACAACTGTAGAAAATGTTTTCTGAAAAATGTTTAGTTTCATCATGAGCAATTCCATTGAATGTGCATCCCCAATGTCAGTGTATAATTCTGCGTGATAGCGAGCATTAGAATGCTTACATTTTAGTACAGTAAACTCCAGAATTGTCTTTAGCTAGAACTGGGAAACAAAAAGTTGCTCCAGTTGTATACTCTGAACCTTATACATCTAAATGTGACAGTACGACAGCACATCTACACCGTGCATTTTGATTTAAGATATGATAAATGTTTTAGGATATTTTTTTTATACAATCAAAACAGTCAGAATTACAAGAATTGTAACATCGGATTACAACATGCTTAACTATGTTCTTCTGCAGTTTGTGACAAACAGCAATGCCGCCTCTAAATCCAAAGATTTGGAAGAGATGATCCAAAGCCATCGTGTTTTATTACATGTGTATTTACAGTACATTAAGCTCTTCAAGTGGCAGACAGGCCAGTGTACTTTCAAACAATTGTTTACATTTGCAAAATGAATGCATTCTATCATTCACATACCAGGGCTAAATCATTTAAAAGAGTTAAAAAAAGAACTGCTGTTGAAAACGTGTACATGAACTTTGGCCATTACCCTGCAGTCCTGCACTGCCTATTTCATTCACTGCTCTGTATCTGTAGGACTTTTTTTTATTTTGTTAGCAAAGAAAAAGAACCATAAAGGAATGCCATAATAGAATTTCTTTTATATTTTTTTCCCACAGGGTACCGCTCACTGTGTGGCACCATATGCCTAGCACATAAGTCTAAAAAAGCCATTGTTAATGCCATAGCTAAAATGGAAAATGGCATACAGCTCGATACAGTTTATAACTAGCAAAGGAGGATCTAAGTAAAACATATCCTCACATTTTAAAGTGTAAATTTGCATGCAGGAAGGTTTTCTGTATTGCATGAGAAAAATATTCCTATGCTATGAGAGCTTTTCACTACCTTCCTGTTCGCAAACTTCATCCACAGCTCATTGTACATTCTCAGCATGCCTCAGTGCTGGTATTAACTCCTAAGTTGCAGGCCGACCAATCAAGAATGCCAAAGATGCAAAACCCGGAAGAAGATTGGGCAAAGATCTTGGTGCCAGCAAGTGAGCTTGCAGAGATTGCGTCACTGGAAGGGAGGCAAGTATTGCAGAGTTTAGTTCCACCCAAAAAAAAGGTTTAGGTTTATCCCCAACCAGTCTTTGGGACTATTACTATTAGGTTATCTTGTATAAAGCAATTAATAAGCCAAGAGCAAGTTTATATTGAATTTACCTCATAAAGTCACAAAAGTTAAGTAACACATCAGTAATCCAGACTTGGCTATGTGAAAGACCTCTTGTGATTGTACAAAATACAGCTATCACAAGAATGCCTAGCTGTTCAATTAATTGTATTTAAGCTATTAGATATAAAAACAGGCCACCTTTACCAATTCTGATCCAGACCTTAAATTTAAAAAGGGCTTATACACACTGAAGGTAACTTGCTATGCCAAAACACCTTGATGCAATGGGGTTGATTTACGAAAGGAGTAGAGCATGTACACTTCCACGTAAGGAAAGTTGAAGAAATGGAAGTTTGTTTTTACATGATTGGATAACTGTCTCTTTTGCAAAAAAGCTTTTTATCCTGCCGTTTGCAAACTTATTTGCAACAGAAAATCAAACTGCATTCAATAGCTACACTCATGGTGTTAAAAAAATCAAAACTTGTAATTATATGAGATAGCAGAGTGTTTGTTTCTAGCTAGTCAGATCACTATGACAGAACAAAGGGTTCCTAATGTACTATGGGATACCTAAAGAGACCGCTCAGCAAAGCAGCTTGCTGTTTGTCTGACAGAAACCTTGAATTGGAAAAATAATTTATCTGATAAAAAGATCTATAAAACCACCATACACTTCTTTCAAGAGTCAAACTATGGCGGTAATGCTGGCCATACAAGCTTTCACAAGCTTATTGCAATTACAACAAACTTAGGCATTGAAACCTACCACAATCCTGTGCCAAACATATATAAAAATGTTAACTGTTGGTGGCTGGTTAGCTTGATTTATTTGATTGTTTTAGTGATCAAAAATCAAAAACTGGTTAAAAGTAGTTGAATTACTAGAAAAGTAATCTAATGTTGGCCAACATTAGATTTCTGATAGAGATGCATAATACACTTGCGATAGTAAAGCAGTCGTTTATATACATTTTCTAAAGAAAAACATATAGCTTACTGTACTGACATGAACATTAAAGCTGATATTATAGCATGTTTTTTTTTGTGTTTTTTTAAAATACCAGCAACTTGCTAAGCAAAATTTTCTGTTTCAGGAACTGTTGAACATTAACTGACTGAAAAAGGATGTGGAAAATGCTGCCATGATGCTCCACTTCTTGCACAGTTGCCAGCTGCTCTTATGCTAACCCACAATCTAATATTGCTTACTAGCACAGTGATCTGCCAAGATACAAACTGTTCCTGAAACAGAAACTTATCCATGCATGCATACATACATGGAAGGACTCCTCTTAACATGAGTCAGTGTACGACGGGATGCATGAGTATCTCTGCCAATCACATCAGCCGCTGCCTTTTTATTTATAAAACAGAACGGTTAATCTGTTCCTAGATATGTGCGAGCTTCAAGAACGACAATTAATAATTGAACAAAGAGAAGCCTTTAAATGCTGGAAACTCAAGGTGACACTACAAGACCAGCCCAGGAAAAAACGAGAGTGAGCACCTTCCTGAAAATTAAGTCACACTTCACCTCCCAAGATCGTTTGGAATTGAGAGGGACCTTGTGCCCACACTTCCAAAGCTGCCCTTGCAGTACTCAAAAAAGCCCACAATGTATTTCCACCGTGCTCTGCATTGACGGGATTAAAGATAAAGTAAAAGGGGTGAGAGGACAACTAAACGTTTCTCGAGTCTGCTGCAACCTTTGTCTCATGACTTCCAGACCATGAAATAACTTACACTGCTGATTTAGTATCAGATAGTTTTAGCTCTGGGAACAGGGTTAGCGATATTTCCAGCAAGAGAGGTTTTTTTTATTTGTCTGTAGGAAATGCCTCCAATATGGAAGGTGTATTTCCTATCCTGTCAAAAGAATCACTAGCATTTAAAAAACAAAATTCTGAAAAACAAATGTAAAAAGCAGACAATCAAATTGTTCTTTTTCATCAGACATTTAACACCGTTAAAATGAAAGGTAATCAAAATGAAAATGTGGTCAAAGCACTTTCAAATCTTCTACCTTCTCATTTGGTAATAAGTGGGCAATTGCTATAAGCAAAAAAGATAGTCCTGCATAAGGTCTTAAACTAAAAGAGCAACAACTGTGCCCAGTGATAAACACCACAGGAACATCTTAAAGTAGTTCATCTCACTGGCAAAAAAAGCCAAGACCACTTAGAAAGATATTTGAAATCAATAAACTTGCTCGTCTTTCACTCAGATATGACATGCAATTACATTACTGTACCTTGCCTGTATGATGCATCCAACTTGAGAAGATTATAAAAGTGATGCAAAGTGTTCTTACAAGGGCTAAAACACAGCAAAAGCAGTGATCCAAATCAGCCATGTTACTCTTGAAAGTCAGTAAGACTGTCTTCACTTTTGAAGATCTACAATATTACAGGCGCAAAACAAAGCGCTGATACACATTTTACTTCTGTTTGATTATTACGCCATAAAAAGGTGTACACAGAGGTATATGCCCATTTAAATGATCTTGCAATGACATGTATGTTGTAGTAACACTATTCAAAGTACAGGCTTATAAACTCTAAATGGACTGTACATTTCATCACTGTGCACTTAATATTAGGGGGGGGAAAAATACTAAGGGTCATTCACATTTATATAGTTTTCCTGTACAAACACACTGAACTGCAGCACATAGAAATGAATCAGTCACATAGGAAAGAATGGGATTTCTACTTGAAATGTATTTTCATGCAGTAAACTGCATGTGGACAACAGGCAGTTGTGAACAGACCATAGCACCATTGGAAAACAAAACCCTACCAACTGGGTACGGTAATTTTTTAAAATCAGGAAACTGGAACACACAGCCAGGACAGAGAGGAGAGACATCCAGGAGGATGAGCAAAGAGAGACAGCCAGGAGAGACGGCCAGGAGAGCGAGGAGAGACAGTTAGGAGAGCGAGAGATGAGCGCGAGGGAAGTTTTTTTCTTGATGGCAGATCTCATGTAGCTGGTCATTTGAAAAGTAGATCTTAACACAAAAATTGTGGGCACCCCTGGTCTACAACTTTCTCTCCTATTCTTGTATTAGTTATGGCAAGATGGGCATTACTGTTATGTGTCCGTGTGGTAATTTTTTTCATCCAATTATGTTGCATGTAGTTGCAGAACTTTATATAATGTGTTTATATATTAAATAGACAGACACACACAAAGAAAATATGCAGTTATATAGGCTAGATGCCTAAGGACATTCACCTGTGTTTATCTTGAAAGCATATCTGATTGATGATGCTGAGGAAGAAACAGCAATATGTAATTTACTTAGGATGTTATTGTGTTTGTCAGTCAGTGTCTTTCACTTGTAAAGCGTACAAGAAAATAAATCTCTTTCGTCTGCAGCCAAGAGATATGATGCATGGTCTTGTTTGCCTGTAAGTAAACACTTGCTATGTATTATGATACATGGGCAGAATGTTCAACAGAACACACCAAGACTCACATTTCACTGGACAGATGTCCTACTTTCTCTAGGTGATTACATATACCAGAAGCACGATATTCAAATAAGAGAAACAGGAGGAAAATGAGAAGCTAGAAAAGTATTTTTAAAATGGAGACAAGTGGCAAAAGGTGATGAACACACATTCTTCAAAAGGACTTTGCTAAACCAATTTACATTTTTGTAATTGCTACATATTACAGATTTGGTTTTGCCAAATGACTTAACAAATCAAAGTAAAAAAATCATGAAATATAAAAGAAAAATGAACAATATCCATTTTGTACACGTTGGTGTGTAACACTGTACATTTTAAACCGTAACTCCAGTTTCTGCTTTTTTTTTAATGAATAAATTGCCCAACATGGTGATGAAAATTAAAAAATTCAGCTTTTGCTGCAACACTTACATTCGAGACTTTCCCTTGTATGAACTTAGCTCCTCCACTAGATGTTAGCATGTTAGCTCTTCCACACTCCTTTTCTGGGTTAAAAGAAGGCTGACCTCATTAAACCCCTTTCCTTGAGCCCAGGCTGTCATAAAACACACAACCTGGGCGG
>NW_017307116.1:465309-466245 GCF_000935625.1 Nanorana parkeri
GTTATAGTAGCGCTATACTGGAGGGCAGTCACATGGCATTACAGACTTTGCTATATTATAGGTAGCCTAATTTGCAACTAACTGGTTTTGTAATTTGCACTATAAATATCCCCATTGTGTCTGCATGTCTCACTACTATCCCAAATTAAAAATTAACAAAATGAGTTTATTCCTCATCTTACTTAGGTTAGTTGACTGTACCATGCAAATATTTTCTTCTGCCCCTGGATGAACAGTGCAAACGCAATGCAACTGTTTCAGAATGGTTGACCATCACTGTTGCAAGCGTGGTTTCTATGTTGTAGGGTTTGAAGACCAACAACACAATATAAGCACATTTTAGAATAGTGGGCATAGCCATGCAAATCACCCTTTTTTGACGCTGGGCCCACTGTGTACCTTTTAGCCCACCTTTCCATAACAATGTTATCCAAATCAGGTAATACTGTTTCATTGGTCTCAAAGCCCTACTTCAAAGAAGCTATGGCTTCCGTGCAATGTATGGATAATGGGCAACAGCTGTACAAAAATTGGAACAAATGGCTCTATAATATTGGGTTGCATCTGTGTTGTAAACCAACTGTTTTGGATGCACAATATCTGTCAGACTACGTCCACATACCTACCAATAAAACTATGTATTAAGAGACAGTGAGAGTATTCATTTTTGCAGGCATGAATGGAATGTCTACAGATGTCACATTTGTTGTTACCCCTACAGCTTAATGAAACAATGTTTCACTCCTCCTTAAAAGTGATTAAATTAAAGTGACATTAAACCCTCAGATTTTTTAACATAAAACAATACTGTAATTTGTGCCTTACTGTAATCACCTAACCTAACATCCAAGACTTGCTCCACCTCCCACACCCTGCCATGCTGCTACAGTCTCACTGTGGTGGTGATTATAAGGTAGGAATCTGATGTGAAGGGGG
>NW_017307116.1:466291-468934 GCF_000935625.1 Nanorana parkeri
AGAACCCTATGTGGTTTTTTTTGTTTGTTTTGCGTGGTGTCCCCTCTAAACATCCCCCACACACAAATAACTGGACTATTGTGAAGTGGCCTTCTATGAACCCTGATATGAACCCTATCAAACATCTATGGAAAGAGCTGGAGCATGCAGTCTGGAGAAGACACCCTTCAAACCTCAGACAGGTGGAGTAGTTTTTTTCAGTTTGATGCATCGTATTAAAAACGACAGAAGTTGAGAACTTGTTTGCAGTGATTGCAACAAAATATTAGTTTGAGGACTCCATCGTTTTGTCTGATTTTTATTAAATATGGAATAATGATGGATGACAATTACTTTGGTCAGTTATATGTTATTTCATAGACAATCATGGGTTCTTCTGTCTTCATTGAAAGGTACCAACAAATATGTCCATGTCTGTATATGCTGCATTTTACATAGAGGAGCCAGAAACAGTTGCCAATAAAAACGTTCATAGTATGGCAAACAAAACTCACTGCACTGCTCTCAATTAAATGAAGATAAGTTGCAATTGCATAATTTCCCTTCACAAACGTAAGGCTTTAAAGTGAGGACACAATCGCTAACTAGTGAGTACTTAACTAAGAGGACATTAAATCAAGAAAAAAGCAGCATTTCTTTTCTGTTCACATCTCTTACTCCTTTCTCTAATCTGCTGTCTGAACCCCTAGGAAGCTTACAGGGTTTGAAAATATAGCCAATCTGCTTATCAAAAGTGAAAGGTTTTTTTTACAAGACAATAATGGGTCCCAGTTTATCATTTGCACCTGAGCCCTGTGGCTTTTACTTACTCCTCTAATATAATAAACTGATGTCAAGCATGTTATCAAATTATAGTAGGAAAGCAATGACTTTTAATGGACATTTTTTTACCTAATTATTTTTCCTCTTCTTGCATCATGAAAATATACCAATTAATTTCAATAGGACAAATTGACTTTTAATCAGTTTAATGGAGACTATTAGTTATGTGCAAAATTGTCAATACACCAAACTGCCTTAATGAAACAGAATGTGCTCCCCACTGTTACAATAATACTCTTACCTTTGCAATTATACAGACAATCAGAAAGGCAAGCAATGTATGACATGTTGACAGCATTAGGATAAGGTTACAAAACATAGCTAATAACCTTAAAAGCAAAGGAAGGTATCACAATTATTAAGACCTGTCTGTGGTGAAAGGGGTTTTATGATCTTGGTTTTAATGTCATTGTTTTGAAGCAAGCTGATGTCCCCCTTTAACCATTGTTTCGACCACCTGGAAAAAAAAAGACGTTTTCTCCCATACCGTTGTTGGCTCCTATGCGTCAGCCAGCCAGTTAGTAATCAGGAAGAAAGAAGTATCTTTGCCTGTACTTGTTTCAAAACATAGGTTACTTGCAAGGTAGAGAATCTAGCCATTGGATTGCAATTGCCTTTAAAATGATCGTGTTTGGTACACTGTCCAAATTAACAATAGTTTAAAAAAGCAGGTTCCCTTGCATTGCCTGGGGGTACCTTTCAGCATATTCTAATAGATTTGTCAGTGCTTGTGGAGTTCTTGGGCTGTATGCAGCTCCTCAAACTGTGTCTGATTTTTTAACCCAATACAAGACCTACCCATCCCTGAGCTAAGATACAACCCGTCATTTAACAGTTTAGTGTGAGACTCTACTGGCTACATATACTCGGCTTTGGACTTTTTAAATGGCAGTTGGCTCTGAAGTTGGACAGATTGCAAAGAGTGGTAGATTTAAAGAGCTCCAGGAATTTATTTTTGTATTAACCCTTGCATTGGGGATACCCCCGCAATGCAAGGGTTAATTGCTGCTTTTTGTTTTGGTTAAAAACAAAAATACAAAATGTTGCACTCCCCCAAAGCTCTGAGCTGACTACTTCTATATATAATAAAATGTTCATGTTTATTGTTATCATTTCTGTTATTATAGCATTGATTTTCATATATCAATTGTTATAAACATTGTGGATTTCCAACTGTTGTTTTTGAGCAGGCCTCACATGCTGCCAAGGTTGTGTTGCCTTGGCCACATACATTTTCAACTGTGCATTCTTACATGCAGACACAGAACGCTGAAATGTCCTAGTGAGACAGAAAGACAGCCCAGGCCCTGAGCAATCATGATAATACATATTATACATACATATTATACATATTATATACATATTACAATATTATATTATAATACATATTAGTGAGGCACCAATACGGATAGTAGTAACGATACTAGTGCGATACCGAGTATTTGCGGGTGATACTCGTACTCACCAAATGCTCCGATATTGGAACTTCTGGTCAGAGGGAGATTTTCTGTCTGGCAGTGCAGCGAGGGAACACGGAGCCGACTTCCCGGGCAATCAGGAAGCCGGGGCGGCGGGAAGCCGGCTCCATGCTAATTGGTTGGAAAACCGGCTTCCTGGCCAATCAGCATCGAGCCAGCCAAATAGCATGGAACTGGTTTACCGGCCAATCAGGTCAGGGTGGTGGGTAATGACCCGCCTCCCGGCTTCCTGATTGGCCCGGAAGCCGGCTCAATGCTGATTGGCTGGGCAGCCGGCTTCCCGGCCAATCAGCATTGATCCAGCCAAAGAGGATGGAGCCAGCTTCCCAGCCCATCAAGAAGC
>NW_017307116.1:468964-487618 GCF_000935625.1 Nanorana parkeri
CCATGCCAGCAAGTACTGAAAAGATAAATATTGGTACCCGACTTGATACCAAAAAAAGGGCATCAGTGAATCCCTAATACATATACTAAAATAATAATATTAATATAGTTTTTACACCAACCTACCAATGTGCTTGATTCCTAAGTGTTCCCTTGGGTTGCATGTGTGCCTGGATACCTAATGCAGACCTTGACAAATTTTCTTTGAATCTAGGAGCCAACTAAAAAAAACCTAGGAGTCAGTTTTTTTTTTGCAAGGGGGACCTAAATTTCTTTTTGGTATTTGAATTTTATTTTACTTTCATTTTTTTTTAAACTCGTTTGAGATGACAGGTTCTCTTTAAGGTGACATTAGGGGCCTATTAGTGTCACCTTTCCACTTCAATAGCTTTAGCTGGGGAATGACATCTGCTGGCTAAGGCAGCTGAAAGTAAACATAGCAGGTAGTGGCTGGGAGCAATGGCAAGCCTGCTATTGGTTATTTTAAATTGCAGTGGACAATAGCAGGCTGGCTATTGCACCCGCCCACTGTCTGCTGTCAATCAGCAGAGGAGGGAACTGAAGGAGAAAGTTCTCCTTCAGGTCCTCCTCTGCTGATACAGGCAGGGAGAGCAGCAGAGATCAGAAGGGACACAAATCACAGCATGCATGCTTCTCCAGCAGGGAGAAGAATAGGGAGCAGAGTTGATGCGGAGGTGGTGGCAGGAGGACAGTGAAGGGGCTGATAAAAGCCCAGGCCACGGATGTAATTTATAGTCGGCATGGCAACCTGGTGCCTGGGATTTGCCGAGCCATGACTTAATGTATATTCAAACCCTGACAAGGAATTTTGCATATTTTGCTCAATGTTAGTCTGTTAAATATACTATTGAAAGTGTTTTGTTTTTTATGCCCAATAAGTGGGGAGTGGGGGGGGACTGATCCTGGCAGAAATCCAGTGAGCTTGCACTTCCTGTGCATTAGACAGCGTTATCAGCCCTGCCCAGTTCTATTTTTTGACTACAGAACACCTTCACCTATACAGATGAGGGGAGGGGAGGGAGGGGAGCTGTTCTGTAGTTCTGACACACATCCTATGCTAGAGTGACATGCTGCACCTCTAGATACAGCACACTGAGTGAGCTTGGTCACTCTACAACAAGAAGTGCGTTATTGGCACGACAAACAGGTGAACATAAAAGCAAAAGGGCCTGAGCCACCACATCTAGGAGCTGGTAAACTGTCATATGTTAACATTCTGTTCTCAGGTTTAGATACACTTAAACTGAAAATGTTACATAACTTTTGTAATATAAACAGGAAGTAAATCCATTGCTTTGGAAAAAAATGTTTTTGTTACAGTATATTGTTTGAAATACTGTATAACAACTTTGTTTTAATGTACGCATAACATACGCAGGATCTCCTTTTGATTTTGAACAATCTAAACATCATGCAGGCTTTGCTTTCTATCTGGCCCCTTGGAATGAGTCACTATTCACATCACACAGACCGCACTCGGAGTACAAAATAGTGTCTATTCCCTCCACATGTAATCTTGAAGAGCCGGACCATGTGGCTTTAAATTCTCTTTGTAGAGAACAATTTGAATCAAGCTGGGAAAACAGTATGTCATATTGCTTTCTCAAATGAAAGAATGATTTCGGAAATATCATCCTTTTAACTATAAAAAGAGTAAAAATCTTGTTCATTTACAGCTGCTTTCAAGAACTTTAGACATGGAAGTCAGTGACAGGGGAATATTTCATTTTACAAGGCGGTAATGTTGATTGGACTCCTGCCTCTTCTGTTGTACCTGCTGGAGACATAAAGACCCATGAATACAAGGCAGGATTCCATCATTCCTTAGGCAAAAGGATGATTGTTCTTGAAAGGATAAGCTTAGTAGGGTTCCAACACAACGATCACCTGATGAGCTTAATGCCTGCCTGGCAGTATCTTGCAGCAGGATTATACAGTGGCGTCTGTGTCTGAATTGTGGCTCAGTGCAGTAATTATTATGACCATGCCTATTTGTCTGTCAGCAGACCAGAAGTTGGCATCTGCCTTGAAGGAAGTCCTGAAAAAGAATTTGATCGCTGAGCTGATATAGGAAAATGCAGTATAAGGAGTGAGCTTGAGATTCAGTCTCAGTTGCTTTAAGTTCCAATAGCAAAGTACTACTGTGATATATCAAACACTTACTTTATAACACATTTTATGGCCTCAAAGAAAAGCATGTAGGATGAATGGAAGTTATCATTCTTCTGCTTTTCCAAGCTGCCAAGGTCTCCTCTGTCATCTTGTGGACCACAGAGAGTTACTTTCCCCTGTGAACCATTAACAAATATAGCTAGGAAAACATTGGCACTTCTGTTAGTTCAAGTCTGCATTATCGTCAGCCATCTCCTGGGAGATTTGGGCGGCAGAAATAACCAGCTGGAACATCCCAATGATTGCCCCTGCAGGAGATGTATATAATAAAAATTGAAAGCTGCAGTATGAACTTCTCACATACTTGTCCTTTTGGTTTATTCATCAGAAATAATTATCTGTGCTAGCTTTCACGGGAGCACATATTTTATGATGTACATTAAAATTTAATGGATTTTTAATATTGTAACTACAGCAAGAAGCCAACTGAAAATTAAGCAATACATTCTTGCTCCGGTTTGTTGTTAGCCAATGCATCAACAGGGTTTAAATGGATTAACAGATTTAAAAATAAGCATTCACACCAATACAGCCATAAAACCTCAATTTTACAAGAGCTGCAGGGGGAACTTTCATTACGATAGTGTAATGTCAACAGATCTAGGACTTTCAGCTGGGGGAGTGGGCAGTTTATTTATAAGACCAGGGGGCATGATAATAGCGGGTGGTTAGTAGGCAGTTTCAGATTGGCCAAGCTTCTCATGGACGTGAGATTATTACTGATAAGCTTTGCCTCAGTCCGTAGAAGTTACAACTGTTCTGTAACCAAAGTAGAACAAGAATTCCTAGAGTTAGATTTTATGCATTTAACATGTGACATTGTTCTTTACAACAAAGGGTATTACAGTGGAACTGAAATCAAAAAGTGATGTTCTATGTTTTAGGGAACATTTAGAAGTGCTGTGTGTGCCTAAGCAGTAGCCTGGAAAATGTAGCTTTTTGCTTCAATTCCATCCTAAAAATACTAGTGCTAGCCTCAGGAGATTTGGAGATGTCACTACTGTGCTGTTCTCTGTACTGGAGGCTCTGATTTGAGAAAGCAAAGCCCAAACTTTACCAAGATGGCCACCTGCACACACACACAGTAGAACAAGGCATGAAAAAGATCAACTGCAGGAGGTAGGTGTTGGTGTCTGGGGAGGGTCATAAGCAATAATGGTGACTAGTCCCTTTTTGCACTCTGCCTGAATTTTTTTAGACAGAGTAGATTTTTAAACTAGTTAAATATATACAGAGGAAAAATATTAAACAAACCCTGGCAGCTTTTTACATTTTACATATTTAGTTACACATTTGTGATTATTTCCATCTTCTCATGTTTCTCCTTGATCTGCATTATTGCTCAGTAAACAAGGCAGTATATCAAAATGGAATCAGTAAAGTACAAATAAAATTTGCCATGGTCATCCACACCCCAATCGGGTCACTTGAAAGTACCAATTATGCTGATGTAGACACCTGGGTATTGTAGATTTATTGTACCAAGAGCCTTCGGTGATGCCTGGCACAATATATGGTTCATTAAACACAACAATTCTGCCAGTTCAGACTAGTGTTCGGAGCCAGTCCTGAACTCAAGGCAATAGGAAAAGTGTGACTGCTGTTTGTTCAGTGATGACATTGGTAGACTTTTAGGGCACTTTATAATTGGAAAACAAAACTGATGATTTTAACATGAAAATGTAGATATTTATAAAATATATAATTGGTGTCAAAAACGTTTCAACTTGATTCAGAAACAACATTTTAAGATCCTTTGTTTAGACCAGTGCTACTTAAAGTGTGGGTTGCGACCCCATATGGGGTCCCACAAGTGAACAGGGGGGTTGCCATCTGAGTCCCCGGCCAGGACCGCCATCAGGGGGGTACAGCCGGTACTTGTGTGAGGACACTGCACATACCATGATTTACTAGGAAAATATTTTCTCGATTTTATCCTTTAAGCTAGGGATGTACCGATACCGGATTTTCGGTATCAAATACCTATATTTTTTCTGGTAATCACCAATACCAAATACTGGAAGTCCCTTTAAGGAAGCGGGACGGCTTGTAATGACTCGTGACAAAGAAGCATGGAGCTGGCTTTCTGGCCATTTAGGAAGCTGGGGAGCAGTTAACGTGCCACCTGGCTTCCTGATTGGCCAGCTTCCTGACCAATCAGGAAGCCGGGTGGTGAGTCATTACATGGCGTCTGGCTTCCTGATTGGCCGAGAAGTTAGGCTTCCTGATTGGCCAGCCTGCTGGTGAGTCATTATACGCAGCCCAGCTTCCTGACTGGTCGAGAAGCCGGCTCATGCTCTCCTTTCACCAAGTGATGAGGAAGCATGCAGCCGGCTTTGCGGCCAATCAGGAAGCCGGGCAGCGAGTAATGACACGCGTGCCCAGCTTCCTGATACCGGAAGTTTTTGTATCGGGATAGGCATCGGGTGCATTTGGACGAGCACGAGTACTTGCCCAAATACTCAGTATCAGCACCGATACTAGTATCAGTATTAGTGCTTCCCTACTTTATACACAAGGTTTTTTGTAAAAGTGTACCTGCACCTTTGCTGCAGGTACACTGATGTTGCAAGGCCCCTTGCCAGTGTTACACTCACTTATCCCTGATCCAGCATGATAAATAGCTTGTTGGCACCACACAGCCACTTGTTAACCTCTTCCCAGTTGCTCCGCTCTATATTCTCCATTCAATCCGACTGAGAGTTTGAACTCTCAAGCTTTGGCTTCTAACATATATCAGGGACTCAAATGGTGAGTTAGCTCCAACAGCATTGAC
This sequence comes from Nanorana parkeri, assembly GCF_000935625.1. Taxonomy (NCBI): domain Eukaryota; kingdom Metazoa; phylum Chordata; class Amphibia; order Anura; family Dicroglossidae; genus Nanorana; species Nanorana parkeri. The sequence continues at coordinate 473,933 of NW_017307116.1, forward strand.
TCGTGACCACATCTTTGTACTCGTGACCACAAGGAAAGCTGAGTTTGTCCATAGTCCATACAAGGGAAGGTATAAGAGCTGCCATTTGACATGAGACTAATGGTTTTTTTTAGAAGAAAACTGCCACTTTACAATATACTGCTTAATAAAGTAACATTCATTTTAAAATTAGTGTTATAAAAACATTTTAACATTAGAGGCCACTGCTATGTCACAAGAGGTTGTTAAATATTGCTGTAAGTTATAGGAGGTGCTAGAGACTATTGCCAAGTATCCAAAGTCAAAAACTGATTTTAGGCCGTCTCCCAAAAAACCCAATAAGATCAGCTAAATACTTATTGATCTTTCCAGACTGGCTCAATAATTTAATTTCTCACTACTTCTGTCTCTCTACTGCAGCCAGGTTCTGCGTGAGAGAATCCCTGACATACACTAAAACAATTCCTGCAGAAATATACATGCCCTATCTTGCCCTGGGAGAAAAGTAGCAAAAACAATAAGGCCTCGTTCACACCGTGAATTCTGGCCATCATGCGGCAGGAATGGAAGGTGTCCCCATGTGGATGCAGACGCTGTACTCATTCAATTTAATGACCTGTTGGTTGACAGCAGCTGCATTTGTAAGCAGCAGTCCTCATGTAATTGTACTGTATATGATAAGAATTTAGAATAGATCACTGTCGCTGGACGCAGGATAGATATAGGTATATAATAAGATTACATGCGCACTTGTCTCTTACAGATGCTATCACCTGGTCATTAACTTGAACGGGTACAGCGGCCACATTTAAACTGGGACATCTGGCATTCCTGCGGCAGGAATCTGTAGGTTCCTGCCTTAGGACTGCCAGAATGGAGTGTTTGCACACCCACTGATGCACAGTGTGAACAAGGCCTAACACTGTTTTATTGTATAATCCTATACTATTTATCTGTTAACGTACCATTTGTGTAAACACACATACACACCTATTTTGCTGTAATACCATTTCAAGAGACTAAATAAAAAAGCAGATTGTACCCTAGCCCACAAGGAATACTTATTATAAGAGAACATTGCTTTTAGATACTCATAGATATAGATGCTGAATTGATATCATTAGCCATAATTTGGTGCAATTTTTCAAGTTAGATATGATTCAACAGCTATTTTCACTTTGTTCCTATTCCATTGTGTTGCTGTGTGCAGTTTGACACATATCAAAGCTCTTTGTATGGCAGTTAAGTCATTTACATAACCTCATGTATGTAAACATGACCCTTTCATATATGACAAATACTATGTATTTTTGTGTAGGTCACACATGTGAAAATATAAAAGTTAAAACTTTACTTCACAGGAAAAAACTCTCTAGGTCAGTTACAGATGTCGGCAAAGATATTTACTCTTACTTGCTTCTTTTCTGTAGATAGTGAGATATGTTCCAGAGCACCTGCTGAAATCTTTCAGAATGAATGCCAAGGTTAAGAAGTAATACTACTATAATTTAATTATTAGTACTAGTATGGGCAAATATAAAAACTGTGCCCAAAGCATCTCTTTAGATGTGCAGCTCTCTTGTAAATACTTCCCCAAAGATGAAACTCCCAGAGCCGTAAACCTAACAACATGGGGAATCCCATAATCCTTGCAACAGGCTGTCTGCAGTTTTACATTATGCTCTGAAGAATCTGTTCTGAAAGCCTGAAAGGCAGCGAGATAATAGATACCTGTTGGCATGATTGCAAAGAGTTACATTTTATTTTTTAGGCAGTTAGAAATATTACTGGCTGGCTGCAAAAAAAGGCTAGTGCAGTATATACTATTTAAAAAAAAAAAAAATTATTTCCCTTTATAGTGAAACAGACAAACATACAGGACAAGTTAAATAGCCATTACATGATAGCTTAAATTACATCAACATAATACATTCAGATACACTGACACCCACAGAAACAAATTACTATATTTCAGCCAAATTATAAATATGAGTCAAAATCTTACACAAAGCCCACTAGAGACATTAAGATCAAATACACTCACTACAAGACAGATCTCGTCACTTCAAGACACAAACCATGCTGACAATCACCTTTATTCAAGACTGAGTCATCATTTCCCGAAATAAATGTGTATAGAACAACAGCTTTTGTGTGTCAACTATCAATGTTTTTCAGGTTCTTAGGTGGCCCAACATAACTCAGCTGAACAACAATGGTGCAACAGACATGTGATTTGTCACTTGCCTTAACAAAGGGGATTGCCACCCACCAGTTAGCAGAACAGAGAGGGACGCTACGTGACGGTGGACGACGATGCAGTGCCCCACAGTATTTGAAAATAAGAAAGAAGGCAGGAAAGCAAGCAACCCTTCACTATTAAATGATAAAGCTGTCAGAAGAGCCAAAAGGCCTAATAGCATTTTTACCGAGCCACATCACAGTAAATCTTTCATTCCTATCAGTTTGTCTTCTGCTCGTACATTATTGGTTATGACAGTAGAAGTATGAACCCTCTTCATCACCCAAGCAGAGTCAGTTACTCATAACACAGACACTTTGCTGTTTCCACAGTTATAAATAGCTTCTGAAACAACTTATGGAAAACCGATTACTTTGTATAATGCAAGCACTAAAAATTATAGCTCTACAAAGCCATACTTTATTGACCTCTAATATTCCAACATTGTACAAAACCCGAATGTAAAAGCAATTCTATTTCCGTACAGCCCAGTTGAAGACAGACCTGACTGCATGATGATGTTGCTGCCACCGACACACACATTTGCTAGGACTGAATGTGATTATTGCTGTAAACGATTTTTTTGCGGTCATAAAGAAATAAAACAGCCTCTAAATAGTAGCACCAACATTATAGCTGTTGATATAAATTATATCTTGGAAGCACGATAGAGAGAGGAGGGGAAGGAAAAAGATGAGAAAATGGAAGCAGTTCAAACTTCTTTTACAGTAATAGTCTCCAGTTGAGCATAATCACCAAAGCTACAGTGATAAGATTGCCAAAAGTAGACAAACATCTGTGAGTTGAATTCATCTCCGAAGGAAAGCCAACAGCTTGTTATCATTAAAGAGGCGATGCGCGTTCGCCGTTTGAACTGCGGGCCGTCTTGTTACTGCGTTTTCTGAGGCAATTGCACCAGATGTTGGCAACCATCCTGAGATGGAAGACAAGCACCTGCTGCTGGAGAAATTAAATGCTCTCTGCCCTTTTTATCCCCCCCCCTATTTGTTATTATTCAGCAGGGAAGAGAGAAAGACAATAAAGAGAAGTGACCCTTGGATATAACCTGCGCATTTCTAACTGTGTACAACTGCTGAGTAAGTATCATAGAAGAGGAATCTGATCCCCAGTCTTGAACAAGAGATATAGTGGCTATTAGGAGTATGCACAATGAAAAATTCATTCATCTTACAGTTTACACTACAATGTTGCCATAAATTATATAAATTAATTACTATTTCCAAGTAAAATTTTGCTTACATTTTTAGGATGTATAAAATTGTTCAAGCCAATTTCATAAGCAGAGAGCTGAATGTGTCACTAGATTTCATATCCAGATTTATCTTTTGCAAAATTAATAACTTATTCATTCTGAAAGCGCATAATAAAAATATAAATAGTCTGGACAGCAAAGTATAACATTTGCAAGCGGATCATTTCCACACAAAGCAGTTGTGCATTATAATTGTTCTTTTGGCTGAACCAGTGGTGCACAGAAAAGGCATTCCAGCAGTTCACTCTGGACACCTTCTGCAGCGTCTGCAATCCTGGCTCTTGACAGATTAGCCAAAAATTACCCTGAGCCACTCTGACCTTGTCCTTGTGTACAAAGGAATGGGAATAGGGGAATATGCCAAAGACAATATCCAAGGCACAAAACACTAATTTCTACTCACCAAAATAAGCAAGGTTAAGTCCTGCAATATGAAATGCTGCACATACATTGATATACAATAACATAAAACCATATATATATAGATCAACAATAAACCACTCATGTAAAAGATACCATTGAAGAAATGTTGAAATCTTTCTGTATTAACAATAACCAGATTTACGTGTCAAAATACATACACTACACATTTGCCACGGTATAATTTGCCCTATTTAAAAAAAACACTTTTACATACATCTGTTCTTCAGTAGGAAAGGGTGTTGCTGTAATAGTTACCTTATCTATAAGGCTGGGAATGTCACATTTACCAAACACATTCAAAAAGCCTACCCTGCCATGCTATATTAAAAACAAAGCATGAGTGACTCGATGCTAAGGAAGTGGTGTTCTACCACATAATGTGCAGGGCTTTCTCTTGCCCCATATAAATTGCTATACAGTACAGCCTTTATAATTTTCTTCGTTCTATTGCCTTGGTCACTCCTGTTTGATCCTTTTGAGGATTTCTTGCACTTGAAGTATTATGTAACTCTGGTATGAAATTTATGGTAACTTTGCGCTCTTATTTAGGGCTGCAACAACTAATCGACATAATCGATTATAATCGATTATTGAAAAAGTTGTCAACTTTTTCAATAATCGATTAATCGGCTTCTGGTTAGTTGGCCCTGTTCACGGCTCCACACACGCTGCACGCCACACCTCCTCCCCACCTCACGCTCGCCGCTGCCAGACCCGCCCGCATCCACGCTCTTCACGCCGCACCTCCTCCCCGCCTCACACTCACCACCCGCCCACATCCACGATCGGCACAGGGACGCTTTCCCACACATGGTGCTCTATAATGTATTGCTGGGATTTGTATTCCTCTATAGCTGATGGTACATTGTGCTGTATATTATACATGGGAATACAAAGCCCAGCAATACATTATACACTGCATGTATAATGTATTGCTGGGATTTGTTGTATTCCTATATAGCTGGTGGTATTCTGCACTGCGCTGTATAGAAGACTACAAATCCCAGCAATAATACATTATACAGCGCAATGCAGAATACCACCAGCTATAATGTACTATTGCTGGGATTTGTTGTAGTCCTCTATAGCTGGTGATATTCTGCATTGCGCTGTATAATGTACTATTGCTGGGTTTTGTAGTCCTCTATAGTCGGTGCCATTCTGCATTCATTGCTGTATAATTTTACACTTTCCTTTTCACTATATTGCACACCACACTATTTTTTTTCCACCGCTCCAAGCTTGCTCCTGTGATGGACTACAATCTCAATACAAACTAGTAGTCCATCACTGGAGCCATTTTTTTTATTGTTTATCCGATTAACCGATTAATCGAACTTAATAATCGGCTAACTAATCGATTTTGAAAATAATCGTTAGCTGCAGCTCTACTCTTATTTCACAAATGTATATGTATAAATTGTGTTATGCACAATTATTTATGAAAAATATTGTTGATTTTCAGTATAACATGGTGACTTAAAACTTGTATTTTAGGTATTATCAGCGCTGGAACATGAAGATTCTCCCCAAGCATCAGTTCTGCCGCAGAGAAAGTATTTCCCCAAATCCAGCACAAGTTTGGAAATCCACTATGCCAGGGCAAGCTTGGTCTTGCTGGGCAGGTGCATAGGACAATCCAGGGACTGAGCTGGGTTGTCCCATGCTGCCAGAATGATGGGTTGCAAAGGTCTGGAGTGAAACTGGGTAAATAGGACTGCTTTGAAAGAGGCCAACATTAAGCCCGCAATTCTTATGCAAGAGGAGTCGCTTGGGCAGCTCCTGGACCGATGGCTCCAAATGTGGGAGCTAGTTTGGACTCTGTCTCGGGGAAGGAAGATCCAGAACAGGGCCACATCCAAGATCAGACCAAAATAGTCCAAGTCATATCCAGTGTTCATTTCTAGTGATTCAGGATGCAACCAAATTTCTGCAGGGCTTGCACTTTCTGTTGATCACTGGCTGACAGGGATTGAGCCAACTGTTCCCTCAGCAGGGAGATAACAGGAGCTAGTACCTTGGTGAAAACTCAATGTACAGTGGTCAGAACAAAGGATAGGGCAACAAATTGTTGATGTTGTGTGCCCACAGCAAATGCAGCTTTGCCTGATGTAGGTGTTCCTAGCAAAGTGTATATGTTAGCCCATCGACCTAATAGTGCAGAAGCCACGAACCAGTTGCTGGAGGACAGAGGGGTCCTTGAAAATGGATCCAGGGGCCTAAGCCCTGTTCCTGGATGAGACATCTAGAGCCCGATAGACATAGTCACAACAACAGGTTGCATAGAAGGGCTTGAAATGGAGAGCAAGACTGAGAACTTCAATAAGTACCAACCTTTTTGAGTTTAAAGGGAAAAATGTAAATATGAAGCACGGAGTTACACTTTCTGTGATCAAATGCTGGCAATTTTTCCTTGTTTCAGACATGATAAACAAAGCAAATAGATTATTTACTTAATATTTTTAGGTAAGAAGCTAAAATTACTGAGCAGCATTGTCTTTAAAATATTCACAGATTCAAAACGTATTTTTTTTTAAAACTGCTAAATTAATGATTTAGCATGATTGACAATGTAATTTGAATATCTGATTACCAACAGAGGATATAAGCCAGCACCTTGTCCATTAATTTTGTGTAGCTAACGTGGCAGGTTTCTGCACTTTGTTATCTTCAGAGAACCTTTCAAATTACTTTTTATGTTTTCAGAATGTACACAAGGCACAAAATAAGCAGCTAGAAATAATTCCATCAGTGATGTGATCATTGAGGAAATGTAAATGTAATTAAAAGTTCCAACAAAGATATTCATAAAATTCAAGACATGTACTTTCATATTAATGTGTGTATGAATGAATATGACTTTCATGCAGAAATAATTTGACTTGGAATTTAAACTTGTTAGAATATCTGACAGACAGAATGTCCCTGTACTGATTATTTTATATGAGAATAAAGTAGCACTAAATTATACTACTAAAAGGGGTCTAAAAACATAAATGAATTTGCAAAGATTTACACTGATCACCTGCCCTGTAGACATCAGATCTGGAACTTCACATGATGAAGAACTAGGTAAAAGAATGGGTCACTGATTTGGAAGCAAATGGCTGACACCCAGGAGACAGCAACTTTGCAGCAACCAAGTTGTAAGCAAACCAAAAAGTTATTTTTTTTAAACACTTTAATAGCGGTTTAAACTTACCTGTGTCTTCCCTGCACGCTTCTGTCCGAAAATGTAAAACTGCACTGGCGGCCGCAAAGCATCTTGGGGCGGGCGCATGGGCAGTTCACATTTTCAGCCGGGACGCGAGGAAAGACAAAGTAAGTCTATGGACGCGTGCACCCGCATGCAGACATCATGGGAGAGTACGTGCCAGCAAGCTCAGAGGAGTCAGCGCTGGATCGGAGATTCGCCGCTGCACTGGAGAGAAGGCTGAAAACTACAGGAAAGAAGAAGATAATCGGATTAAAATATATAATTTAAGGTAAGTGCTTTAATTAACGTTGGGGTGAGGGAAAAAAAAATTTGCCTTTAATGTCACTTTAACAGGTAAAATCTAGACCGTCACATAAGGCCTTAAAGCTCACAAGGCCTCTTCTTCCTGCTACTGCTTTACACTAAGATTTTACAAATATTAAGGGCTGGCATTGCACATGTTTAATAACAGCAAAAGGTGCCAACTGACATTAGAGGCTACCAACAAAGTGGGACAAATGTCAAATGTGGACATTAAATTCCACATTTGTCTCATAACTGGGGATAAAAGATTATTTTCAGTAATAGTATATCTAAGTGGTCACAGAAATATTAGCCTTTAAGCTAATGTCTATAATGTTTTCCTGGCATGTGGTAAGCAGTACATATTCAGCCAGTGTATGTCTAATACAAATACTGGTAAAATGCACAGAATTTGAGGTATATTAAGGAAATAATAGTGGAATACTTTGTAAAATTTTTAAGAGTGCCTACTAATCACGCTTATTTGTTTCAATAAGCAAGTCCGGTGCTTAGATCCAAAGAACGCTGCTAGGTGACTGCCTAAAATGGCGTCACCAATCAACCACCTGCATGTAGCGAGTCCCATTTTTTGCAACTCAGACCTTTGCAGTAAACAATTGTCAGGGTCTTGAGTTGTGCACAGTCAGGGTTCCCAGCCAGTGTCTCCAGCAGTCTGCCACTTCTGATAGCCTTGTAGTATTTGACATCATAGTGATAGGGTACTGAAATTTACCAGTATACCAACCTCCTAGAACAAGCTGGAACCTGCCTTAACATAACAAACATTGAGCCAGACCCCTGTCCAAGTGCTCCTCTGCTGCAACCAGATTTTGTGCCTTTACAATCAACACTAATACAAATATCAGTATAGCAGCTATATATTGCTGCAGATACTGGGGGAAGGGGGGATTTCAAGTGTTGTGTAATTACACAGATATAGTTATAGACAGTTATGTCTATAGTTATAGACATAGTTTCAGCTAAACTTCAACTAGACTTTTACGGCTGTTTGCAGCTTTAATTGCAACTTAGTTCCCTGGAATTGTGAGTAAATTCCAGTTCTGCACTATTCACAGGATTGCTCTAAAATAACGGAATGTGTTGTGTCACATATTCTCTTCAAAACTAGGGCAAATTTAGGAATATTTGCATTATTTTTATTTAAAGAAATACTGGGCAAATCTGTTTTGTAACTGTTCTGGAATTGGGATCATTTATTTTCTTCCTGTGGTAATGTGGCAAACAATGTTACGGTTTTTTTCTAGAGCCTTCCAATATTGTAAATCCTTATTTTAATGGATATTTATAAAGAATAGCAATTTTTTTAAATGTGTTATAAGTTTTTAGGTGCTAGAGAGTCACCAGTACCAGTGCTTTGGGAGTGAAGCCCCTCCCTCTTCTTTCCACCCCTGGAGCATTACACCATGCTAAAATTAATACTGGCTAAAACCAATATGTAGGGGTGAACTGATCATTCAGCCTTGAGGATACCAACTGTATTAGTGCTATTCAACACTAAAACACACCTGAGCTACTAGCATTAGGAACTATTCATGAATAACTAAAAATGTTCCTGCTTTGAATCCGTTCATGGCTCAGTAAAACAGATTTGGTACCAGACATTCATCAGTCATTAGTGAATTTCACAGGATCTGAGCAGGGTGGATTTTTTGCTGGTACTTGAAATCTACTGGAAACTATTAAAATCCCTCATCCAGAGGACTAGCAGCCTGGTTGGATGGTGGGAACATAGACTAGGTGAAGTGTTGTTAGTACATCTGCTTTAAGGGAAACCTGTACTGAGGGTAGCCATTACCAACCCCCCTCCCTTCCCCTGTTAACTGGTTGTCATGCAGATCAAGTCATTTTAATAGCTGTTTAAAAATCACTGGACTGGATTTAGTGTGCAAAGTATCCGTTCTAAGTTCACTCTGACTTCACTGGCTGCATACTTATTCAGGGTTAGGATTTCAAAGTATTACATTTAGCAACAGGCAGCTGGCATTTTAGGAGGTAGGTTGGCATTGGAAGCCTACATACTTCTCCTAGTATGGCTTTCACAATACAAATTGCACTCTAAAACAATAGGCAAATTGCAGTAATATTGTAATTATGATAAAGAAATAAAGCACCAAGATACACAGTGCTTAAACATGATTTTCTAAAGGTTACTAAAAGGCAATAAAAGTTACCACCCCACCCAATAGTTCTGGAAACGTTTATGTGTTTTAGCATACACTTTTTTGCCTATCAACGCATTATAATGTACTGGCCTAAAGGATGATCTGGCAAACGACCAGGAAAAAGTCAATAAAAAACAAGCTTTTAATGACAGAACAATGTATTATCTTGAACAGCACACTTATGATTATTACATTATTTAAGTGACTATTAAAGTGTACAGTACATGGAACTTGACCACATTAAGCATTTTTTATTCTGTTTTGACATCAATGTAAATTTCTGTGCCTGTAACACTTTGGGGGTTATTCACTTAGCTGCCGAAGGCATCCGAGTGAGTAACCGAGCCGAAGTGAAGTGAGCCGAACGCTGTTCGGCCATTCACTTCAGCCTTGTACAACTGATTTCAGCTGTACATCGGCTGTAATCAGCCGTACATCGGCTGGCTTCGTTCAGCCAAACATACTCTGCATGTCGGCTGAGCCGAAGTGCAGAAGGAGTTCGCCTCAGCCGATCCATCATCTGGAGCGGCTGAGCTGAAGCTCTGGCAGCTCACTCGCTGTCATTCGCCCCTATTCTCATAAGTGAATAGCCAAATGCCGCCGAGAGGCATTCGGCTCGGCGATTCTGCTCAGTACCTCCGAGGTAGCGAGCATAATAGAAAAAAAGTTAAATGAATGGGGAAAAAAAAAGGAAAAAAAGTTGAAAAATAATTTTTTTAAATGTACAAATAGGAAAAAAAATTTAAAAATTAAACATTTTAAAGGGAACAAAAAAGATGCACGCCGACCCGACCGCACGTGACAAACTCCCGCCACATAATAAAGTATCTGACAGATGCTGGCAAAAAAAAACACAATTGGGCGGAGCTAGCGGTGACATCACCATTAGCTCCGCCCAACTGTTTCCGATTGGCCGGCACCTGCCAGAGTCTTCTAGCAGGTTCCAGCCAATAAATAACAACTGGGCAGAGTTGGCCGTGACGTCACAAGCTGCAAGATCACGACTGGCTCTGCCCAGCTGTCACTTGCATGGAGATCAGTCAGCTTCGGCCGACCTTTCTCTACGGCTAAGCCAAGCCGAAAACATATGCGTTCGGCTCGGCTGTTGTCGGTGCTGTTCGGGCTTTAGTGAATGGTTCTACTGAACCAAAGGGCTCAGGCCGCCAAAGTGAGCTACGGCTGGATCCTTCGGCTCATTAGTAAACAGCCCCCTTTGTATTCAGGGTAGCCAGGTTGGCATGGGTTCAGACAATTTTTATTGGATTAAATGCCCTTACAGCAATGATAATAAATATATTCTTGATTTAATTTTTTGTCTTTTTAATATTTTCTATAAGGAGCAATCATTTTGAGAGAGCTGTGGCTTAATTTTGGTTAAATGTTAAGTACAGTTACAATACAATACCCTACAAAAGGATTGGGAGGTTACTTATTAACCACTACCATAAATCATATTGTGCTCATTTAACTGTATAAAATGGTAATATTTATTTTTTTTAAATCTATTTTTTAGCACTGTAATGTACCTTGTATTATTTATGCATATGTCTTGAATTGTATTGTAACTGTACTGTATTCCTTTAAATTGTAAAGTGTTGTGATAAATTACTCCTGTATAATAATAATAATAGTAATATTCTACATGAAGACCAAGTTAAAAGTGACAGTGAGAAGAGTTGGGACAAAATATTACATTACCAGGTATGCTTGAACAGTTGCAACACAGGATTATGTTTTTCTGTAAGATTTAAACCATGTGCATAAAAGTGTTCCCGGCAGCATTATAAATTTGTCCCAATCTCTATTATTGTCATACTTGCTGGTTGGTTTGGTCTATATGTACAGTCATGTGAAAATTTAGATATAGCCTGTGGAAATCATTGACCTTTCTAACTTATTTTAACACGTAAACATTAGATCTTTTTTTCAAACAGTGCCCACAAATATCCCTCTGAAATGTCAATAAGACAGGTTTCACGAGCATACTCCCTAAGAAGGTTCTAATCACTGGCACCTAATCTGGAACACCGAATTCTAGTTTCATTGATTTGAAGTGGTGGCAAATGTGTAAGGCTGTATGTACTTTCCTTTTGACAAATCTGCATTTTCCTCAATTTAGATCATGAAAATAAAAAGACCCTGCCAATTCTATTTGCCATTTGTTCAAATATATAATGTTACTATGTAAGCACTAGTTAAATCAGGATCTAATGTCTGTCTGTTTAAATGGTCAATCATGTTGAAACAGTCAACAATTTTCATGTGTTGTACTTATGTTTTCACATGATAGTAAAGGAAAAAAAATCTAAATTAAGACAACAACAAAAAAGGAATATTTATATTAAATTTAATCAGCACATGTATTAACCACCTACAGTTATCAGAGTACAATAATGTTCACAACAGTAGTCAATTACATCTGACAGCCCTAATTAGTATTGTTGAAAGACAATGTCCACCTATTTAGGGGACAAGAATATCAGATACCTACAATATAAAACATTGTGGTGGCACAAAACAAAAATTGCAGTGTCTACAAAAAGGACAACAGAGATGAACATAAAAAACTGTATCTTTTTTGTTGGTATCAATAAGGAAGGCCTACATACCCCGTTTCCCCGAAAATAAGACCTACCCTGAAATTAAGACCTAGTACTATTTTTGGGAATTGCTAAAATATAAGACCTACCCCGAAAATAAAACCTAGTTGTGACCATTCCCAGGACCGGTGGTGGCATAAAGAGGGAACTTGAAGAGCCGCGGGAGAGAATCAGTGCTGCCAACTAAGCCAACACTAGAGGAAGCGAGGCGGCATCGGAGGGAGCAGAGCCGCATAACCGATGCCTCCTCTATAGCGCCGGCTCCTGTCACAGGCAGAGTGATACCAAATGCACTCTGCCTGTGAGGAATCTATAGTGAAAGCGCGCTTCGCTCATTCTGGTTACCAAATTGCTCTTGGAAAGGTGCAGCACCCCTGTTTGCCCTGATCACCCTATTCTTAACTTTGCCATTTTGGATTATTTAATTTGGATTTGTATTAACTTTAGATTGTTGTAGATAAAAAAATAAAATAAGACATACCCCGAAAATAAGACCTAGTGTGTTTTTTTGAGCCAAAAAAAATATAAGACAGTGTCTTATTTTCGGGGAAACACGGTAGGTAGAATGTTTTTTTCAATGGTTGCCCTAATAAACACGTTAACATAGTTCAGTTCAGCCACTACAGCATCCCAATTGTATGCACAATTCCCACTTGTAGGCAGCCCAGAATGAAAGCAATGTTATGGGTTAACAAACCAGTTGAAATAGTGTAAAGTGACATTTTTCCTATCTTTCTAATTCTCATCTCACACAAGCACAGGGTGAAAAGGAGAAATCTACATATCAATGTGTGTGCAGATGAAACAATTCCGCTGCAGCACTGTGCCAAGGCTAGATGAACTGTGCTTTCAGTCACACAACACCATGACTCCTTGCACCTACTGGCACCGGCCCGTCAGACTCTATTCCATGCTCTTTTTACAAATGCCGATGAAATGAACCCTCACTAAGAAAAGGCCTCCATTCACATGCTAAATGATTCAATGAACCTGCTTTATCATCATAACCTGAAATCAAGGGCCCCAAGGGGACAAAACCTTTGGGGTGTATAATACACAATCTGCTTTAATTTAAAAAGAAGGCAACCCGTTTACCCTGTATTTTGCTAAACAGCAAGATGTGTTCTCTTACACAAAACATTCTTACAACCATGTAAGTTATTTTTTTTTTTAAATCAAATAAAGTAACAGCATAATTCTATCTAAATATGGCCACAGAAGTGAGACAGACACCACCAGATACAGGAGTTTTAGACTTTATTATTTGAGCATCTGCATGTCTTTAATACAACAATGACTAACAGAAGACTGCTAGCAAACATCATTTAAAAATTGATAGGGCATGCTTAAACAAATTTGGTCATTCGTGGCCTTTTAAAAGATAAAATCTAAAATTTATGTTGAAAGCACAGCAAACAATGGCCAAGAGTATTTTTGTTTTTGCAGTGTGATAATTGTCAAATTTACTACATAAAGAAACAGTCTAT
>NW_017307116.1:487810-497154 GCF_000935625.1 Nanorana parkeri
GGGGGGGGGTCATCTGTCACAATAGTCTGAGTAACTTTTCAATTAACATTGCATTTAAAATACTTCCAACATATGATGTGATTTTAGCTCTCTCTTGGCAATTATGGATAGATCAAGAATGACTGCATACATGTCAACACTCTGCCACCCTAGCAGACTCCTTCTGGCTCAGTAATCTCAAAGGAAGCGTTAAATGCTTAGTTTGGATTTTCCAACTGATCACTATCAAATAATATCATGTAAAAGGTGCACTAATATAATTGTTGCTCCCTTTGATCCACCCAATCATATACAATAATAAAACTATGGAAGAGAGATTCTGATTCCTAGCTAGAACTGTCCCCGCATTAGAGCTTTCATGCAAGAGGTCCATTGTACACAACAGTGTATACCTATATCAGAGGAAGCATGGCTCTGACGATTTATGGTGCTTGTCAGTGTAAAAATGCAATTCAATCACTGTTATTGTCATTTGGAAGTTGCCATTTACATAGTTGTCATACCTATTCTTTAGCTTCCCCAATCTCTAGATTTGTCCATAAAGCTGAAGGCTAAGCTTCACAACTATAAAACAACACTATTAATTGCAGAAACTACAGGTAGCCCTCAATTTATGCTAAGTTTAGGTTCCTGAGGGAATGGTTGTAAAGCAGGTCAGTTAACTAATTTCACATCAACAAAGTGAATAGTAATTTTAATATGAACTTACCAACGTTCCTAGATATCATTCACTTAACAGAATTAATTAACTTTAAATGTTTTTCAACAATTTATTTGCTTTTCCAAATACAAGATAGAAAGAGTGATGGCATAGACATTAACCATTATAAAAGTGCAGTGTGTTGGCGATTTATTATTTATAAAGAAAAAAATCAGATTTTTCTATGCAGCATAATGGACTGCACTTGACAAGTTAAGAGTAGGTGAACAGAATCAATGAACATTTAGCTGTTGCTTGTGAGGGGTAAAAAGAGACTTCTTAAGCTGGCCATACACTTTACAACCATTGCACGACTTTCGTCTTGCGATGGTTGTAAGGTAATTAAAAGCTCATACGATCTGCCTATCCTGGACAGGCAGATCGTACTTGCAATCATCGCAAGCCCGCCCCGCTGAGGGCTTCCGATGACTGCAATGCTGAGCGGGCAGTGTGCGCTTTGTAATGCTTTGGCAGATAGAAGGCTCTGATTACTCAGCTGTCATTACTGTTGCTCCCCAAAGCACTCTTTGAAATTGAAGTAGTTGCTCTCAAAGGCTACTATAATGCTGGCTACTTTAACAACTATTGTAAAGCTGATTGCAGACCCATATGTAACTCGTAAGCTTCAAGCTTCGTCCATACCACTGCATGCAACTGTACAAACTGAAATATGGGTTCTTTATATCCTTTTTAACTGAATTTTAAATTGCAGGACAAACTAAAAAACACTATTTGAGTAAATAAAGTGAAAGGCGCTGATTTTGTAGGTCAAAGATTTTATTTTACCCAAGTTTAATTCAAAACAACCATTATTAAACCTTGTTAATCAGCTTTCAAGCAATATGGTTTGTGTGCCAGTCTGATGCTCCTACAGGGAAGCGGTCATATGATTAGCTGACTGATCTTGTGCATGAAAGAGTTAAAATGTCATGTCAGACAACAAGGTTTGGCACAGCCCCAGAAGGCACATGGGAACCGGGGCAGCTGAGTTATAAAGGCCTGATTGTAGCAGCCCACTGGATTGGAAATGACTTGTAGGCCTAATGAAACAAAACTTTGGCAGGAAAATAGAATGAAAGGAATGAGACAATAAAAGGAAGGAACAAAGAGAGCAGAGTTGTTTCAGCTTAGCAAAATAAGCTCACTTTGTTGTTGGGAAAAGCCAAAGCCGATTAGGATAAACCAATGACTAAGCACAAGTCTTCCAAACTAATTACATAGTTCACCATGTGAAGTGTGATTGCAAGCCTAAAGTGTGGGGACTACTTTATATCCTTTAAGATACTTCACCTGAAATGTCCATATTATGGTAATCTATGCAGGAAGATAGAGAAAAATAATGCTACACTTTAAGGCTGATGCCACACTTGCAATCCTGTTGATTGCAGGAACCCAACAGCAACAGGATCACTAGAATATGCAGGAAGAAGACTACCCTGCTTTGTATGTGTCCCTTGCTCACTGGCTTCAGCAGCAACTCCTCGCTGTTGAAAAAGCAACACATACAAAGCACTGCAGAAAGCAAGTCGCTGGAGAGAAAGCAACACCTCGCTCATCCAGCTGGCAAGGGAGCAACACACACAAGCAGGTGAAGGTTTCACTCCATAGTAATGTCCTCCATAGCAATCTTACTGCTTTCAAATGCAAACCAGCGACAGGATAGCATGTGTGAAATAATCCTAAGGGTGGCAGTGAATAGTAGGAGGGTCATTTCTGTGGAATATCGGAACAGTAGAAGGATTTTAAGTAATCTGAAGTAACCTATCAGAATAGAAATATGGGCTGCCATTACCAACATGTTTTTTTAGGTGCAGATTCCAGGGCTGCCATCTTCACAATTGTCTTACCACCTTGTGAGTTACTGACCCAGAACAAGCATGGGCATACATTATCATATGTATCTTCACTAAAATATATGCTTGCACCAGGTCTGCGGCTTTCCAAAAACAGCCCCAGAGTTTGCAATTAAAACATTTTTACAAAAAAGTCAACAGGGACCGCTCCCATATTTTATTTTTTTGCCCATGAAAGATTATTTTTAAGTGCTGTAAAGTTTGACAAGACAGGTTAGACTATGAAATATAACTTATTAACAATGTGTGTCTCCATTTCTGAAGCTGGGTGGGCTGCTAGCAAGAAAATGACATGATCTAATAAAACAAACACCCAGAATGATTCGATATTTGCAGCTATCATGCACTGAGATTATTGGGAGTCAGCGGAAACCGTGCTGGATCTGAGCTCAGAACCACAATTTCATCATTCTAACAGACACATGAAACACAGGAAGGGGAGCTTTTCTCATTTAGATGCATTCATTTATCTAAAACAATCTGATTAGGAGGAATGACCACACAGGTCTAACATTTTGCATTACTCATCATATTTGATGGTTAAAGCCAGTTCCTGAAACCCACAGGCACTCTTACAGTAGACATGGAACAGGTGTTTCCTTATCACATTTGAAAATGCTTAGCTTCATATATGTGGGTGAATATGCAACCTTGATATCAGTGTGTGCCCAGCAGTAGACTGATGATTTGCATACAAAGCTACCACAATATGCAGAGGATTTGAAAGTTCAACTTTCTTTATGTCTTTTAGTCTAAAGTTACCCAATGACATGACAACCTATGGGTTAGTTATACATGTAGAGGGAGACTGCTCTGCTATTCTTCCCCATATATATGCAGCTAGGGACTCTCTGAGACATGCTGGAGGGCTACTGGATTGTGCCTGCAAACATGACTGCCCTTTTATATCAACGGAAGACCTAACTGACAAATACTAGATATCTTGGATCCACTTTTCATACCACAAATGCGGCATACACACAGATGGCCAAAAGCAAATGCAGTAAACTTTCAGTTATCTGGTATTCAACTAACAAGAACTCTGATCTGACCAGAAAAAAAAAAATCCTCTGTCTACTTACTGTTTTGCTGATCTGCAGCATGAATTATCCTGTAAATGATTGTGTGTCTATTTGTCTTAAGTGTTTCTATTTGTCTTAAATTGCTTTCAAATACTGCATTTCAATATTAATATGAAGTCAATACAGAGTTTATGGTATGGTATAGTATGGGGTATGGCATTAGTTAGACCTATTTTTAATAGTAACTCTCAAGCAAC
Source organism: Nanorana parkeri (assembly GCF_000935625.1). Lineage (NCBI taxonomy): Eukaryota > Metazoa > Chordata > Amphibia > Anura > Dicroglossidae > Nanorana > Nanorana parkeri. The sequence continues at coordinate 491,643 of NW_017307116.1, forward strand.
GAGAAACTACATTATTCCAGGATCTACCAATCCCCGTGGATGCCGGATAAAGGGGAGTTTATTGTGTGTAGCTATGATTTCTGAATTCCACCAGTACCATGATTGTGGAAAACTTTATTGTGCCTTTAACAGAACATGCAAAAAAATTAAGTGAGCCAGTAAGTGATCTCAAAGCTTTTCACGGGTCACTGCAACTGTGTTAGTCTTTCTTTAATAGCCTTTATCAAACATTTTTGTTGGCGTTTTCAATTTAATTGATTTACCCACTAAAATAAAATACGGTACATGCTATATACATAGGAAAGAATGAGATTTCTACTTGACATGCATTTTCATGTAGCAAAATGCAAGAGTTTTGCTGCATCAAAACAGACAAGTGTGAATAGGCTATGAATCTTTGCCAATCTCTTCAAACGTTCATAATAAAAGTAAGCTTTGTACACAGGTTTTATCAGCAGCCATGGAAACATTTAACGTTAACATCTCCAGCCCTGCAGTTACAAGATTCGAAAGAATGACAAAGGATTAAACAGGATGAGGACTTGTAGCAAGCAAAGTGCCACGTTGAATTGGCAAAGACACTAGATAGTATGTCTGCAACATACTCTAAGCACAAGGCTGACAAAGGGCAAGCTGTGTAATCTCCATTGTATCTCGTGCTGTATTGCTCATAGATTCTAATGGATATAAACAGCATCCAGTTCTGAGCAAGAATAAACCCGAACAATTGAAAATATATCCAGCCATTTAAAGAACGACTCTACTAATTAAAATATGCATTTGAAATGGCCACATCATATATAAAACCTTCATAATAATTCTTTAAAAAAAACTACAAAACCTTTCTGTTAATATCAGGGACATAAACAGAATTCAGAATTCTTGTTACTGTATGAATAATCACTTCCTCAGCGTGTCTGACTTATGAGAATGATGGAAGTGCTACCTATTCTGAGACCAAAATACACTGTGCTGACAATCAGATTGAACCAGGAAAAGGCTGGGCCTAGACAGACAGCTGTGAAACATATTAGGAGCATGAGAGCTACTAATTTGAAGATTAGGTGTTCCTGCCTTTCAAAAAAAAGGAGGCAAATGTATAGATTGTAAATACAGGCAGCTCATTCTTTTTAAAACTATAAATAGGCTTCTCAACTAAGAAAGTGGAGTTCATATTTAAAATATGATGCCCTAGCACCTTAACCACTTGCTGACCGGGGTGTTAAACCCCCTTCCTGTCCAGGCCGTTTTTCAGTATTCAGCGCTGCAGTACTTTGACTGACATTTATTCCGTCACGCAACGCTGTACTGAAATGAATTTTATACCATTTTTTGGGGACAGATAGAGCTTTCTTTTGGTGGTATTTAATCACCAATGAAAAAAGTTTTGACATTTTGAAAAAGATACTTTTCCCTAAGTTATAAACATTTATCGGTGCCCAATGTTTTGGTAAAACATAAAAGACAAGGTCACATCGGGTAAATAGACATCAAACATGTCAAGCTTTAAAATAGTGTGCCTAAAATTGGCCCTAGGCAACGCTTTAAAAGCTTTTACCGCTCATCAGTTTAGTGTTATCAGTGATTGATGGCCCTAAAATTATTACTCACTCTCCCACATTTGTGGCGCTATGTAACATGTATAGCATAATCGTTGTTTTCACATGCAGGCGCAACCGACACGTATTTACGTTTATATGTGCTTGCACGCGGTGGTGGGTGACACATTTTGTGGGTGGTTTTTTTTTTTAATATGAGACTTAAATAGTGACCTCCATCAATTTGGCGAAACCATCCATCAGCGTGACCAAACATCAATAGTATGCAAAGTATTTGAGGGAATGGTAACGGACTATATTCAGGAATTTGCTGGAGGAAATGGTATCATAAGCGGCAACCAGCATGAATATATGAAAGACTGTTCTTGTTAGACCAACCTTCTAATGTTCTATGAGGAAGTGAGTAGCAATCTGGATGGAAGAAGGCCAATGGACATAGTCTATCTGGATTTTGCTAAAGCATTCGATACAGTACCCCATAAACGTTTACATTAGAAACAACAGTCTATAGGTATTGAGAAAATGGTGTGCATAGAAAACTGGCTACAGGAACGGGTACAAAGAGTATTGATAAATGGCTCAATTTCCAGATGGTCAAGGGTTGCGAGTGGCATTCCACAGGGCTCTATCTTAGAGTCAATAGTGTTTAATGCAGTGGTGGTGGACTGCAGATCTATCAGAAACTCAGATAGGCTTCTGACCCAAAGTTCAGGTGCTCATGTGCGGTTTGCAGCACCCTCAAGTTTATAACATAGATCTCTAGCTTGAGATGGTCAATGTCCTCCTTGTGTCCCTCCAGGATCATGGAAGTATCATTCATATGACCCTCAAGTTGAGCAGTAACACCTTTAACCACCTCTCCCACTTCACTCACCACTGCACACTGCCTTTACTCTTATGTCACTGCAGCAGCACATGTCTTAGCACTCTCCTCCACTGTACCAATGTGCAATCTTGTTTTCTCCACCAATGCAATGACATAACTTTCTGTATTCAATCGGTTCAACAAACAAGCACACTTTGAAAGTTTAAAATAAAAAGTAGGGCACTACTACCAAGAGCTCATATTTTAATCCACAATTGGTAAGTAAAATGTTCAGTTTTAGTCTCCCTACGCACAGGCAATGCTGGACTGGGAATAAAAGTCATTCACGCCATATGAAGCTCACAAACCCGCACTGAAAGACAAACTCTTATAAAAAAAAGTTTGAGCAACAATACTTCCATATTGGCAACCTCTCAGTTTATGAAAGTTAATTGTGTACACTCTGTGAATGGTGATGTTCATTTTACTCTTTTATTAAACCAGGGCTGATCAAGTTTTGAGCCTACATGAACTTGCAGCAGCCAACAGACACACTCAATGACTACAGCACATGTGGCATATACTTCGGCGTCTTGACTAACAGGCATACAACCAGGAAACTTAGCTCCTGCATAATCCTCCCTAAGGCCAAATGTCACAAAACATGCAAGTGCTCAGGGAAGAGCTGGTTTCACATCAGGCTATGTCAACGCTAATGCAGAATGCAGCGTTTGGCCACACTTGACTATACAATCCTGTTTAATCAGACATTTCCCCATAGCAGACCCCTTGCCAGGGAAAGTATTAAAAACACAAGGTAGTGCTTGGCCACATTCACAGGTGCTGAACTTCTAACTGCAGTGCCTGTGTGCACCAGCCTATGGTACACAAATGGCCTCATTTACCTTTGTGACAACAATATATAAAACCTGGCCAGCCCACAAGCTACCTATACTCACAAGCTGGAACACTTACTGTACTAGCTAGCCTGTAGCCAAGGTCAGCAATCCATTCCAAGCCAAAATCCTGTGTACAATCTCAACCAGCTAAAGGAGAGTTTAATTAACTCACGTGTCTCTTGGAGCCTAATATACATTAACAGCAGGTTTTTGGCTTACCAAAATAAATGGAAATGAAATAATTGTGTGGCAAACTTTTCTTTTTACTTCTCTTGTGCAGTGTCAAGTTTAAAAGGTGTAAAGCATTATAACAATGTATTACATTCTTGCCACACAAGAGAAGCTTTTCAAAAGCTAAAGATGTGAAAACACACATTAATCTATGCACTGCAAAGTAGACTGAAGTAGAGGTAGCCTAAGCTTAAATGTATAGCAGGAGCAAGAATAATCTCTACATAAAAAGGCTCAAGATACAAACATTCTTCCTGCATAAAAGGGAATTAAAGGATACCTGCAGGCAAAATGTAACACTGCATGGGAATACATGAAGTGTAAAGATACTGACCTGTGTCTGTGTTCTGGTTATTTAGGAGGCACATTAACAAAAACAAAAGTACAGCAACATAATACTTTCAGCATATTAGAGGAAAAAAATTAATCCTGCCTATCCCATCGTACAGCTCCTATGTAGTCAGAAATCCATTTAGCACTATATTTAAAGCATTTTGATGGGGAGGAAAGTTCAGGCAATGCTACAGCTCACACAGACAAACGTCAAGTGCACGTAACCAATTCTGTTGTAACGTATGTATTTGGGAAGTCTTACTTTTCCTTTCAGATATAGACTGGCATTGAGGACGAGGGGTGCAAGTTTTGTCTTAGAATTACGTGACTTTTTAAAGAGTATATTAATAGGTTGTATACAGCCATGTCAAGTGCTATTAAGGTAAGAAATGTATATGCAATTAAACAGTTTTCTTAAAGAAGACAACAGTCTCAGTATTGCAAGGCCCCATAAAATACACAGAGAATGTATGCAAAGTATGATATGTCACTGCAGTGCATGAAGATGAAAGATGTTACAAGATCCAGACATATACAGCAGAATGCGTGTAATTTGAGATGAAATACGCCGCAATGGTAAGCTGCTATTTAGCATATTGCAACAAATCCTAAAATAGAGCTGTGATCGTGAAGTGCTAAAGGCTGGTGAAATCCAACAAGAGCAAAAGACGAGAGGAAGCGGCTGAAGTGTTCATCTTGAATACTCAAGCTCTCTGTTCTGATTGCAGCCTCACTTCCTCGCAGTGACTACGTGACCTTTTATCAACCTGGCGTTTTAATCCAGTTATATAGTGAGCTCTAAGCAGAAGGCAATGCAGAATCTGTTTTCTCTAACAACAACTGTATTTACAAACAGTTTCATCACAAGCAGATTCCTAATGCTATCATTTAAAACCTGAAAAACTCCTAAACAGCTATATGATGGTATATCTGATTTCTTCACTGGTAACCAAGAATTAAAGTGACACTACACTCAGAGAATGAAAATTCTTAACAATGCATTTAAGTACCTTAGCTATTAACAAAAATGTATCTTATTTGTGTATCACTCAAATCATCTTTAAATTGATACTGACACTTATCTTCCTTCTGGATGGCGGTTACTTTTGTTCCCCATGGTCTCTGTGTGTGTCATAAAGAAAACAACTTTATGTTGTTTAACAAAAACAACAGAAAGCACACTTATCATCACCACCTTCATTATTATAATCATCATTTTCACGCCACTTAAAGAGTGTCTTTACCTGAAAGGATTCCTGTATGTTTTCAAAACTTGATACTGGCTGAGTTTTGCTGTCCTGGAGCCAATCTGATAGATCAGGGCTCAAAATTTCCACTCGCCTGCTCGCATTTGGCGAGTGGAAATTTGGGTCTCCAAGTACTGGTCCGTGTGCCAACTCCGGCCCGCGAGCAGGTACTATGTGGCCAGCAGCCAGGTGAGGCACACGGTCGCAGACCGCATGCCTGACTTGCGGGAGCAGTTCCGCGGCCTGCATCTGTGTCGGATGCAGACCGCGGAGCGGCTCCTGTCAGCTCCCGCTTCCTTCGGCCGGAGCTCTGACAGTTCTGAGCTCCAGCCGAAAGGTAGAATGTATGTGGGGGGGATCGATTCCTGGCTGTCTGGGGGTGATTGGTGAGATCTGCTGCAGACCTCGCTAGTCACCCCCGGCTGGCCGGTGGTCGAT
>NW_017307116.1:497919-502011 GCF_000935625.1 Nanorana parkeri
GTGGGGGTATTAATGAGGGAGAAGGGGGAGAGTATTATTTTGTGTGTGGGGGGGGTTAATAGGGGGGATTATATTATTATATTATTTTATGTGTGTGTGGGGGGTTAATAAAGGGGAGTATATTATTTTTTGTGTGGGGGGGGTTAATAAGTGGGGATTATATTATTTCATGTGTGTGGGGGGGCTTCTAATGGGGAGTGTATTATATTTTGTATTATTTTTTGTGTGCGGGGGGAATTTTATTATATTTGTGCGGGGGGGGGTGGAACGTTGAGAAGTGTATTATTGTGTTTTAAGCTGCCCATACACCTTACAACCATCGCACGACTTTCATTGTGCAATGGTTGTAAGGTCATTAAAATTTTGTACGATCTGCCCATCTTGGACAGGCAGATCGTACTTGCGATTGTCGCAAGCCCTCCCCGCTTTTTCGGCAGGTTTTCCAGCGTGCTTGGAAGACGAAAGTCGTACGACCTTACAGTAGAAGCGGTCGCACGCTGCCCATACACCTGCCGATTATCGTACGATCGCGGGATTATCGTGCGATAATCGGCAGGTGTATGGGCACCTTTAATGTATGTGTATATTAGGCCCCATTCACACCGACAGTATATTTCAGGTGTGATTAGAGATTCCTGTGTCAGGAACTTGCGTTTTCCTGCAGCAGTTATCCCTAATCTGCCATTTACCAGCGGCAATTATCATAAGATAACAATTATCATAAGATTATTTAAGAGGGTGTGTTTAGGGGAGGAGTTAAGGCCGGGGCAGGGTAAGGGTTAGGAGGGGCAACAGGTGGCTAGTAACTCTTAAGGCCTGGCTAGTAGCTCAGGACTTGAAATTTTGAGCCCTGTGATAGATCATCCTCTACCCTGGCTTGATCATATCATGTGGTAATCCTCTCTGAGAAAAGAGGCTGTTTGCTGTAACCATGGCTCCAATACAATTTTTTTCCCCTCAGGTTTGCAGTGCTCTGGTTAGGGGGAGGGGTTAATTGAGCTCAGGTGTCTCTCATTGAGCAGGTGTATTATAAACTAGTGCACCACTCATTTTGAGCTTGCTCACACAGGGCTTGGGAACAAAGTGCCTGGTAGCTAAGTGGCGTTAAAAAATTGGCATTTAAACAATTGAAGTTTAACCAGGGTGGTTGTAACTTATTCCAGGGCGATGGTATAAATTAAATTTAGTTTAACAAACAAGTTATTAAACGTGCCACTTGTGAACCACTAAACCTTAGATAAATAAATTACAAATAAGTAGTCTCGATTTACATAAAAATTATATAAAAGTAAATAAATAAATAAATAAGAAGGGTGAAATAAAATAATGTCTTCCATGAGTGGGTATGCAACCAGGTGCATGTCGTGCGCAATGTATGCGTTCCTTGAACATGCGTTCGAGGGGGAATACATTTGCGCGAGATGTAAGCAAGTTGCTTGTTTGGAAACCCAGATTCTGGATCTAAGCAAGAAACTGGCAACACTTAGGAGCATAACAGTCATGGAAAAGAGTCTGGACATAACGCACCAGGCTGAGGGGGGGTTGGAGGAGCAGGAGGAGTTTTGGTCGCCGGTACTGAGAAGGGATGTCCTTGAACTGGAGAGAGTCCAGCGGAGGGCAACAAAACTAATTAGGGGAATGGAGGACCAGAGCTATGAGACAAGGCTTCTGACCTTAAACATGTTTACGCTGGAATTAAGGAGATTAAGGGGGGGATATGATTTTCACCATCAGCAGTGATTTCAGCCAAGAGTGTAGATTTGTTCAAGAAACGTTTGGACAATTTCTTGAGGGACCGTAATATCCAGGGATACCAGTATCCCTAAGAATGAGATGATGCGTGGACCTATATGGGTTGGACTTGATGGACGTATGTCTTTATTCAACCCCAAATACTATGTAATAAAGTAGCCACCACTACAGTCTCAATACAAATTAGTAAACTAATTGTGAGATTGTAGTCCATCACAGGAGCGAGCTTGGAGTGGTGGCTAATTCACAACACAAATAGGGACCATGGGGAACAAAAGTAGCCACCCTCCAGAAGGAAGGACAGTGTCAGCACCAATTCAGAGATGATTTGATGATCTACAGCCGAGTGATACACAAATAAGATACATTTTTGTTAATAGTTACTTGAATGCATTTTTAAGATTTAACTCCTGAGTTTAGTGTCAAAGCTCTTATACTGACATTTTTAGAAACTTGGGCTTATGGGAAATTAAAAACATGCATTACAGAAAGTTGGCCTCTGCCTTTATCTTTCTGGCTTGTGAAGAGCAAAATGAAACAAAAGCAAGTTCTAATGAACTCTTGACATAGATAATACTAGAAAGATTTAAATGAAATTCTAAATGAAAATTGGTGGAGAGTTAATGCTTTAAAGTTGCATCCACATTGCCCGAAGCACCGGAGCACACTTAGTGAAACCATATGTGCTTCTCTGTATGACCTGCATATCTGCTCCTTACTGTTGCCACTAGAGACATTCACTTCACCTCATGTTTTCTATTAGAAGTTTTCCTCTAGCTGTCGTAGTCATTCCTGGTGACAAACACAGGACCTTTCTTGTTCACCAAGGAAAAAATAAAAGAGCAATTGCATGCTATAAAACAGCGTGGTACATTTTATTAAAGTTTATATAGCACTAACATATAACTGGGAGTTTTACAGAGCGCACACAACTGTACGCAACAGCTAATGTTGCCTCAGAACCTTACTCGGAACAATTCTGGGAGGAAGCCAGTTTAACTACTAGTTGTTGGGATTTGAACCCAGGACACGGAACAGTACGAAAAGAGTGCCAGATCTTAAAGTGGATCTTACAAGTAAAATGCAGCTTTTAAAATGTGCTCTTCTCCTCCTTGCTGAAAAGCAGTATAAACAATAAAAAAAAGGGGTCGAGGGGACTAGATAGTATACTTACCCTTCCCCCAGATTTACGTACTCTTGACATTAATACAATTGGCCACACCTCCCTACAGTTTTATTTATACTGTACTTTTCCGTGTATAAGATTATACTTTTTCATAAAAATATTTACCTAAAAATGGAGGGGTGTCTTATACACGGGGGGCCGAGAGGAGAACCGCGGTTGCGAAACTGCCGATACCTCTGCAAACTAGCCTCACGAGTGAAACTTCCGATTGCAGAGACAAGCTAACAGGTTTCCTCCAATCATGAGCCTTATGTATCAGACGTCCGCTGATGCTGCGGAGAGCGTGTCTCCAGTGCCCAGATGTAACAGGGAGCGGTAATGTCGGAGCATTCTGAGCCCATAAAATGTCAGAAAACAAAAAAAATCCCGGTAAATACCAATACCAGGAAGCTGCTGTCCTACTCTGCAAAATTTAAACGGGATGTAATCAGTTATGCAAAAGATAATGGAAAATATTGATTTCTGAATTTTGGGTAAGAAAAGTGTGGGGCGTCCTATACATGGGGGTGTCTTATAGACAGAAAAATACGGTACATTCACCCCTTTATTGTAAACTTTACAAATGTTTACATTTAATGCAAGTATGCAGGCTACTCAGAAACCTTCTATAACTAAGGGACATATTTATAAAGCAGAGCATTTGACATTAACCAAATATTCACTGCAGGTACATTTTTCGAGTACATGTGTTTTAAAAGACAGAGATTGATTCACCGCAAGTGTTTGGTGAAAGTCACATTCATGGTTTATAAATGTTTCGTTTTTGTAAATTTGATCATGAACATTGAATAACGGATTACAGCTGAAAATTACAGACAAGAAAATGTTCCCTTTTCTGGTTTACAAGAATTCTGTTTGTTGCAACACAGGTAACCCCTTACACAATATATCTTAAAGAATGAGTGCACTTTTAGACAACGTGCACTTACTCGTTTTGCCCCCCTCCCCTTACCTAAACAATCCATTCTTGCCCTCCTCAGATCTACATTTACTGAGATTCATGGACCACTGTTCCACTGGTTGGTCACATCCAGTGCTGCAAGTCTCCCACTCATAGTGCATCCAGCAGAAGGAGCACTGTGGTACTGGATGTAAACAATAGAGAAAACATGCCTATTGGATCTTGGTAACTACAAATCTCTGGAGAGGGAGAG
>NW_017307116.1:502026-502256 GCF_000935625.1 Nanorana parkeri
CATTAAAGTGAATCTTTATTATATGAATGCAAAACAAACAAGGACTGACACTGGATAGCAGGCATTGTAAGGTGCTACATCATACTTTTGGCAGCTTGCTTCCAAAGCACCACTGAAGCCTGCAAGGTTCCTACTAAAATTTAGTATTTTCTGTATATGTGTAGGGACCCCTGTACATGTGACAATGCTTAAAGCATAATTAAACTCTCATTGCCTAGCAATCAGTATAT
>NW_017307116.1:503013-530565 GCF_000935625.1 Nanorana parkeri
ATAAAAAAAGTTACCAAAAAGGTAATAACTTACCTCTGTTTCCGCCGCTCACTCCCGTCCGAAAATCTGAAGATTCTCGAGCGGACAAACAGCGTGATGGGGCAGGCGCATGTGCAGTAGAGCTCTATGGTGGGGAGAGGAGGAGAGACACACTGGAGCTGAATGCACGCAGCCGGGAGCGTGCACATCGAACAGACACCGTGGGATACACAAGCAACAGCAGTCAGCGCTGGATCAGAGACCGGCACCAGCATTGGAATTTAATGTCACTTTATACCTGGCAATAGGTCACATGGGTCCCAAGCTCTGAAATGTTGGAGCCAGAAATGGGTGTTCCTGTTATGTCCATACCTAGGAGTCTGGTTCCAGTAGCACACTGAGTGCTGTAGCCAGCTGTTACAGTACAGATATAACATGACATCTTATGATGCCTGCTAGCCAACTCCAGTCTTCCTTTATTCTGTTTGAGAACAACAAGAGTTTAATGTGATGCTTGATTATGCTGTTTAACTGAAACCCATGTTTTTCACTCTCTCTCTTTCATATCCTACTTGTTAGTTATCAGACTGGTGTGTTAATGCTAAAAAAACTGTTTATCTTGATGTTTTATTTTCAGCAATTAAAGTGCACCTGTCACAAACATGGGCAAACATAGGATATGATGTAATACATAAGTAGAGGTTACCATCAATGAAAACCACATAGAAAAACAAATAGTAAATCTAGAGGTTTAATAGCTAACACTATATTTAGATATCAGCTTTTCCTGTAACAGTCGGACTTGTTCCCCCTCCATCTTATCCCTCAATCCTCCCTGTTGGTCAACAAATCCATCCATCAAACTAAAAGACCAAGTAGGAGGCAGGAGGGCCAAGTTAAACAATTACAGGACAAGTCACGATTTTCAAACAACTTCAATTGCTTGTACTGTTCATTTTGATAAAAAGTTTTCACTAATGGCAACTCTGATTGTGCATTGTTTCATCACGTACAGGTTTACTTAACCACACACACGTACATAATGCTTTCTCATGTTTTATCCTTGTTTGTATTAAAAATGTTAAAAATATAGATTTCTTTTACAAAAATGCAGAAAACATAATTTTATCAGACACTTGGAAAAACATAACATTTAAGAGAGTGTTTGCAGCACAATTGCTACTAGGAAATCTAAACAATTTCTGATAAACAAGATTTCAAAACCTTCTTTGTGCTACAGGGGAGTACTTGTTTCATATTCACAATTCAATGCCGCGTTCTATTCATTAGTGAAAAGTGCTATACTTTATTCAGGAAGCAGAGCTCAGTCGGAATATAACAATGCTGGAAACTTGAGTATTACAATACCAATGCAGGAATTGCTGGCTAACCATTCTGCTAACACTGACAGCGGAGTTAAGTTGGAACCCAGGGTGCTATTAAAGAATACACAATGCCTAGTCATTCTTCAGGCTAGCACTTGTGAAATGGATGTTCAGAACAAGCATTGAACACAAATTTATATGTATGGTGGTAGCACATAAAACTTGTCTCCTTATGTAAAGCCCAGGTTTTGTTACTTTTTTAAACCAACTGTATTTTTACCTGTAAATATCAAGCAATTATCAGTTTAATTTTAACCAATATTTAGTAAAATGTTGACCGAATAAGATTAACTAACAGGTTTAAAACACACTAAAGCTGACCACAAACCACTTGCATTTTCCTTACATCAGCAGTATTTACCGACAACTCTATAATGGTAGACCCTATAAACTAAATGGAATATTTAGGCAGGCTCATGTACTACACAAGTATTTGTAAATATTACTGATCTAACAAATCCAAAAAAAGTTTCACCTCATGTATTGCCAGCTTAAAGTAGAACTAAAGCCCAAACTTTTTTTTTTATTTTAGCTATGGATAGAGTAAGGGAGGGTTATAAGCACTGTCAGTGCCATCTTTGTGTAATTGGGGAGATTTCCCTTCACGTCCTGTCAAACAGCCACTACAGGAAGTGAGAGGAAATCCCTCCAAAGAGAGGGACCAAAACTAGTGTCCATCCATTCCATCTATTCCTGTTCTGGTGGCAACCCAGAATTTGGAATTTCCTTTACTTTCAGTGATAAAGGTCACTAGGACAAACAGAGAGGTTGAATCTCCCTAAAAAAAATAGAGACAGACAGCAAAAAACCTAACAGGAGTTTTAATCCACCTCCACTCCATCAAAAAAAAAAAAAGTTTTTGTTCCAGTTGCCCTTTAGGGCTTGTTCACACCATCTCCTGACCAGATCTGGTGTGTTTCTGCAAACGCGGTCATGTGCGTTTTTGATGCATTGCGTTTTTTGCTTATCAATAGGATTTCTGGTGCGTTTGCATGTGTTCACGTGCGTTTTTGTGTGTTCCAGCCCAGAAAATATGTGACATGCTGGACCTTTTTGAAAGCTCTAGAACTTAACGCAATGGTGCAAACTCCACTCAGAAAAACCATTTGAATTTATGGGGATGCGTTTTTTTGGACCAGGCAGAAACCGCTCTGGTCAGAATCTGATCTGGAAATGGTGTGAACAAGCCCCTAAAGAGGACAAAAAACCCACAGGTGTTTTGCCATAATCTTCAAGTATGCATAGCACATTATAGCAGTCTTACCTTTTAGTCTGCCCTCCCACAGTGCTGACAGGTCCATACACCCCATTCCCTCTCTGTCATTTTCTTTTTTGCTTCTTCCTGACACAGCAATTTCTTTCTTTAGTCACTGTGCAGCCAGTGAAAATTTACTCCTGTGTATCTTACAGATGTTCAAGAGTGTATGCTGCGCTGTTTATGTATAGCAGGCAATTAACACACCAAAAAAAAATTGCTAGAAGGGGAGGATTTTTTTGGGCAGAAGAAACCTACATTTAATTTTTTTTTAAATGCCTTCCCCCCAGCATTTGTTTTAGGCTGTAGTATTACTTTAAGGTAAATAAAAGTGTAAAAAAAGCAGTTTGGCAAAGCTGTTTTTTTTTCCTGTCTGCATGGAATATATATATATATATATACATACATACATAGACTGAAACTGGGCAGCCAGAAAACAACATGCCAGAATTGCATGAAGATGGAAGTATAAACAGCATTACCTATGTGTTTAATAGGAAAAACAATTTGCAAAGTGGAATCATAATCACCTTTAATTACTCTGACTTCTCTAATAAAAGTAAACCTCTGACTGGTTGCTGTGGATTATAACACTTTGTGCATCATTATAGATGATTATTACATTGCTTTGTAAAAATCAGCCTGATTGTCTTGACTAGAAGAGTAAAAAATGAATGGGATTGCAAAGCTAATGTAAAAATAATTTGTCAATGGCCACCTCGAGGACATTCAAGACAAAACATCTCAAGGCAATGCCTGAGCTATGCTGGAAACAAATTTACATTCCATGCTAAATTACAACACCGTACTCCATACATCAATTATTGTAATTGTGGGTGGTGTAACAAAACAGATGATGCCATGCACATCAATAATTTAGGTCAAATGTTGCCAGCACACCAAGATCTCCAATTGTTCAAACCAATGCATTTAATTAAGTCTGATATCTATAGGTCATAAATGTAAGTCCCGCTATTGAAAACTTTACTGCGCTGGCCAAATTTTGCATAAATTATATGTTGGCACATAAACATATTTTATACTATTATTACACATAACATAAAACAGCAGTTTAATAATATATTAAAATAAACTATAGCGTAAATGTCTAAAAATAAATACATTTCAATATAATATTCCTAGCATGGGAGAAAAGTAGCCCTTATTTCTAGGAAATCTTCAAATATTAAGTGAAATCAATCCACCACCAGTGATGTATGCAAAATATTACCATAGTGAAATTCTCAAACTCTGGTGCTCCCACTGTGCTTTCTGTCCACCTTTAGAAAAGCTCACTCACCAGGTATGAAGGACCTTTAAACAATAAAGGTCTCAATGTGCTTAGACATGGCTTCCCAATCTTTATAATTCCAATTCTCATATGGATAACCAGTTGTTTATTACAAAAAGACATGAGCAAGCAAGCTCATAGTAAACTAACTACGCATGGCCTGAAATTTCGTCCGAAAATTGTATTTTGGGTAAAATGTCGAAAGTACCATAACGGCCGAAAATTCAGTGTATCCTGACTGCTTCTCTCCTCCCCACTGGGCGCCAGTCTGTGTCCCCCCTGATGCCCGCTGCTCTCCCCTACCAGTGTCAGCAGGGGCAGAGGGGATCTGAGGGGACACAGACCAGTGCCCAGCAGGGCGTAGAGAAGGTTTCAGGAGCCTGAGCGGGAAAGAGACAGCACAGGATGCTGAGCGGGGCGGGGTGGAGACAGCTGTCACTGCCCCACTCGGCTCCTGTGACAGGAGGAGGGTCAGGATGGAGAGTGGGGAGGAGTGAGCTGTCAGGAGGCTGAGCTCTCCTCCTGCACCGCCCACTCAGTCTCCTGTAACAGGTGAGTCAGGATGGAGAGTGGCTTACAAGCACTCAGCGATCAGTGTTTGTAAATAACTGAGGGCATAGTATGCTTACTGTGTCGCCAGTTATATGAACAGGAAGTGATCTACATCACTTGCTGTTCATTCATAATTGTGGACATAGTAACTGACACTATATCCACAGTTTATGATTGGACAAGAGCACTAAGTATAGAAGCTTCCTGTTCATTCCTAACAGGGGCTGCAGAAAAAGAGATTTAGATATTTCCCAACAGCCCCTGACAAAAATAAAATAATGTAAAAATAATGTAATTTTTTTTTAAAAAAAGGTTGTGGAAAAAAACTTAATTTTTTGTTTCGGACAAATTTTTTATTTTCAGTTTCGGCCTAAAAGATTCATTTTGGTGCATCTCTAATAGGAACGCTTAATAAAACCAACTTTTTATTAAAATACACAAAATGTTCATATTTAAAAAGTGTACCAAGCACAATGAAAGTCTGCCTTAGCCACATAAAATATCTTGTTTACAGTGTCTCCTGCTTACTCCCCTGACGAAGTTCTAAGGACGAAACTAGAAGGGCAGGACCTAAAAAGATGCATCATTATGTCACATGACCGCCAAGTGCGCAGAAGGATTATCCAGGGCTTTGTGACAGCAGGAACAGGGAACTGGTGTATTAATGTGAGTCACAGTAGACAAAGTATTTTATGTGGCTAATGATTGGTGCACTTTTTACTGTGAGCATTTTGTGTTGCTAATGATTGGTGCACTTTTTAAAACTAAGCATTTTGTGTATTTCAATAAAGAGTTGGATTTGTCAAGCCTTAAGACACTGTTAATAATGTGCTTGTGTTCTCATGTCTTTTTGTCACTAAACAACTGATGAACCACATGGGGATTGGAGATATGAAGAGGTGAAAGCCCTGTCTTTATGCTTGGGATTAACATAAGGAGAACTTTAATCACATTGGGACCAAGGATGAGCTCAGGATCAGACCGACTATGGACCGAACCTGAGCCATGGGCCACCCACCCAATCAGCTGCATTACCGTGTATTTCCCACCCCACACCTGCACATAAACAAAGGGGGGTGCTTGTGCTGATGTCATTAACCTTATATAGCCACATGGCCATATAAGGTCAGTGTCACTGGGGGAGCTCAGGTTGAGGCCTTTTTTTATTCAAAAGATAAAAGTCAAGCTTTTTTTTTTGGCTAATGTACTACTGTGACTTAAAGTCAGCAAATAGTGGGTTTATATCTGATATCACCCAAATATCCAGATGCACTTTGGCTGCCTAAGTGACAGCTGACCTCTATGTATGTGGCTGAGGGACAGAGCCAGAGCCAGTCGTGTCTGCACCCTTACCTGTCTGTCCCGCCTGTGAGTGCTGAATGAACAGAGATGTGAGTGGGAATCCCTGAGGGGACCAGTGATTGACAGTTACTGCTCTACACTGGGAGAAGAGACTGAGAGCCCTCAGTATTAGAGCAAGAGTGTGACAGCTACACTGCCCCACGTCGGCTCTAAGTATGTTTTACTCTAGGTCCTCCATACCTGGTAAGTGAGTTTTTCTGAAGGTGAACAGAAGGCACACTGGGAGCAGTGAAGACTTTTGTATATTTCACTAGCAGTGGATTAATTTTACTTAATATTTAAAGATTTTCTGGAAATGAGGACAATTTTGTTTACTTTAGTGATCCTAGCATATGAGGCCTGTATTTATTTTTGGATACTTATACTTTTGTTTATATTAAGATATTACTCAAGTGATGTATTAAAATGTGTATTAATAGTATAAGTTATTTGTTTAACAGCATCTTCTTGCATATTTGTTTTTTTTTTAAGGGGTCATTTTGGACAGCACATCAAGGGCAAAATTCATTATACACATCATTTGCATCATAAGACTTAAAACAATGTGCATATTCTATCCATTATCCATATTCCACATATCAAAAGGATAACCAACAAGGACTTACCTTGCCATACTGTTCGAAGTATTGCTTTACATCTTCTACTACTGTATTTGCTGATAATCCTCCAACAAATATTTTCTTTGTTCTTGTGACCATCTACATAGGATGACAAGAGAGACACGCTCTAATCAGATTATTCAAAACTACAAAGTGGGACAAAAATAAGATTCAGATAGCACTGTTAATCCTGTTAATTAAATTGATGCATCCATGGAAGGAATTTACAGCTCAGAAAAAACTCTAGCCTATTTATTTTATATCTTTTATTGCTTCTATGAGGAGACAAGGCCTATGTGACTCATTGACACAACATCCAACAGACTGAGAAATATTGATCACTTTGATAGAGA
Organism: Nanorana parkeri; assembly: GCF_000935625.1. Lineage (NCBI taxonomy): Eukaryota > Metazoa > Chordata > Amphibia > Anura > Dicroglossidae > Nanorana > Nanorana parkeri. The sequence continues at coordinate 509,790 of NW_017307116.1, forward strand.
CACATGGATAAAAATAAAATTATCTGCTCTGAGGAAACACAAGAATATAATGAATGACATGGTTTACTTTAAAATTTTCTGATGCTGCTATGTGATCTGGACCTTTCCAACATGAACACATTGAACTAAAGTCTTTAGCTTTAGCATTTAGTTGTATTTGAATTACATGTACATATTGGTTTAATACATAATACTAATAAATGTAATCAAATTAAAGCTATTCACAAGATAGCTTCATTCAGTATGAGCAATGAAAATAGGGCATCTCTAGCAAGTTTGAGATTCTTTGCTCAAGGATGTAATTTTGATGTCAACATTTCCATTCTTGAACCATAGAATGAGTGGAAAACAAGCCTGAACATCAGCCAGACTACTTAGCCAACCCACATATGCTTGAATCTGGTACTCCAAACTTTAAAGATTGTGGCATACATGAGTAACTTTAAAGGTAGTACACTCTTGTGTTTCTTTAGCTGTGTAACTAACAATCCCAGCAACTAATAAGATTACATGTTAACTATGAATGCATCGAAATTTCGACCGCCGAATAATTTTGTCCGAAAATGGCAATATTGGCCATTTGCAGAAAGTGCCATGATGGCCGAAAATTCGCAGTTAGCCCAGCTTCTCTCCGCTGGGCGCCGGTATGTGTGCCTTCCGATGCAGAGCCAGTGCCCAGCGGGGAGGAGAGAAGCTTTCCTGATGGAGAGCGGCGCTGCGACAGCTGTAATCATTGCAGGAGGCCAAACGCTCTTCCCCACCTCCCGGCTCAGCCTCTTGTGTCAGGATGGAGAGCGGTCCGAGGCGATGACAGCTGCGATCTGTCACAGGAGGCGGCATTCTCCTCTCACACCTCCCGGCTCCGCCTCCTGTGTCAGGATGCTGTGCAGGGCGGTGACCGCTGTGATCTGTGTCAGGATAGAGAGCAGTGATTGGAGGAGAGTGCCCTACTCTGTCACAGGTGGCGGAGCTCTCTTACCCCACTGCCCACCCCCCTCCTGTGACAGCCGATTAAGGATGGAGAGTGGGGTATACAAACACTCACCGATCAGTGAGTGTCTGTAAATAACTGGACATAGTGAACAGGAACACTCAGTATAGAGACTTCCTGTTCCTCTATAACAGAGGCTGCAGAAAAACAGATTGAGGACTCTGTGTCCTCCATCTCTTTTTCTATTTTAAAAGGGAAATATCAGGAATCTGTTTAGACCCCATATATTTCCCTAGAGCCCCCGACAAAGTAAAAAAAAAAAAGAAAAATCAAAAATAATATTTTTTTTTAAAGATTAGAAGAAAAATAGTCATTTTCGGTTTCGGCCTGACTATTTTTTTTTTTTAATTTTTCGGTTTCGATCTCAAAATTCCATTTTGGTGCATCCATAATGCTAACAATACTAGAGTAGTTGTGCAATATGGTCTAAAGTAGGGTTGTACTTGGTATATAGAAAGAAGCATTTAGACCATTTGCATTCATGACCAAAGTTTCGCTGTTTGATAAAACAGTAGCAGCTATTTGCTGGCACTAAAGTTTTACATAAAACTTCTGTATGGACAAAGCATAGAACATGTACGGCTTGTAATAAACCTTGGAGAACTAATAAAATATTCCACACTTAAGTTGAGCAGCCCACAAAAGCTTACACCAGTCCACAGACCAATTGGCAAACCCAAGCTGCCAGACAGGATACAACTGTTTGCATTGGAAAAAAGGTTTGAAAATGGAACAGTCTCTAAAAGTTAAATGAATCAGGAACAACATAAGTTGAACAGCTAAGAAAAATTGCCATTTAAATTGCAATTAATATATTTTGATCAATTCCAGGCAGTCTTGATTGGAAAATGTTCAGCACAGACAATAAGATAATTAATCAGCTAGACCATAAGCTTTTGGCTGGGTTGAACAAACTGAGAACACAATCCAATTCTGATGGCATTTATGACATTTAAAAAAAAAAAACTCAGCTGAAAATGAAAAGGCAAAAAAGAGTCTGAGTACTAAAATGCATGTCCACCAAAGAAATCCTAAAAACACAGTCCGATCACGTAGCTCCTGTGAGAAAATGTATTCTTCTTTGCTGGCTAAGTGACGTTTAATTGTTACTTTATAATTTATTGCACGGTTCGTTGAGTACAAAAAGACTTGCCCAGCCTTCACTCTGTAAAACGTGCACAAACACTGATGTGATGAAATTGTAAGGCAGTAGGTAATAGCGTTGACTGGGGAAGAAGTGTTGATAAGAAAGGTTGTTTTGAGATGTCTGCCTGGCTGTTGATTTGTTTGTGTATGTGTGGCATTCTAGGCACTAGAGACTAAAATATCAGCTGTCTTTTCCATACCAAAGATCTAGCATCTGGAGAAGGAGGGACAAAGACCCACGTTCCCTTCTTCGGGTGTCAATGGTAGGTCAGAATTGCAGGACAACCAATGCATATGCAAAGCTTTCATTTTCACATGCAAATGAAGTCTATTCTTATTTTAAACAGAACTGCTATATGTAAATGTTCTTGATGCATGTGTATTGCCTAGAATTTTGCAAGCGTGACCAGGTTCAGAGATCTTATAGTCCAGTTACCTCGTTGTTGTACCAGGTGAAGAATCGCTTGTTTAACCAGTTCTATACTATATGCAGTTTTATTCTGGCTTCAAACTCAAATTCCTATTTAGGAGGTGTTGTGAATTAGGGATGCACCGATACTAGTATCGATATCGGTGCCGATACCGAGTATCAAATGCTCTGATGCCTAGCACGAGTACTTCCTATATCAGGAAGCCAGGCAGCGCGTCATTACACGCTGCCCGGTTTCCTGATTGGCCGGGAAGCGGCTCCATGCTCTCTCGTCACCTGTGATGAGAGCGCATGGAGCCGACTTCCCGGCCAATCAGGAAGCCGTGCAGCGTGTAATGACGCGCTGCCAGGCTTCCTGATTGATCGGGTAGCTGGCCAATCAGGAAGCCGTGTGCCGTGTAATGACGCAGCGCCCGACATTCTGATTGGCCGGGAAGCTGGCTTCATGCTCCCTCGTCATCTCATGACGAGGGAGAATGGAGCCAGCCTCCCGGCCAATCAGAAAGCAGGGCGTTGCGTCATTACACGGCGCTGGGCTTCCTGATTGGCCGGCCAGACGGCTCCGGCTGGGTACAGGGGAAGGCGGCGTTCTGGCTGGAGAGGCCCCGGGGGTGACAGGCTGGACATACCAAGGTAAGAGGGGACAGACTTTCTTGTTAATCGGGAAGCCGGGTGGCGAGTCTTTACACGCTGCCCGACTTCCCGGCTAATCAGGAAGCCAGGTGGCGAGTCATTACATGCCACCTGGCTTCCTGAATGGGACTTCCGTTACTCGGTAATTGGTATCGGCGAGTACCGAAAGAAATTATCAGTACTCGTAACCAAAATACCGGTATCGGTGCATCCCTATTGTGAATAGTTATATCTATCCCTATCGTCATGTGAGCAATAAGTGCAGTAATATAAGTGCAGTAATATAATCTGAAGGTTGAACTGGCTGCAATGCTTTTACAGTACTAAGATACAAAGGGCTTTTTCCAAAACTTCCTTTTCGATCTTCATGGGTTAGTGGCAATTACCTGGCTATCCCATTCAACAATTTTTAAATTCACCATTCGCCTTCGGGTTCCCTATGTGCTTTTGAGCTATGACTTCATAAAACCAAGCAGGCTTTTTTTTCTTATTTGCAACCTATTCAATGCAGAATGCAGATTAACTAAGCTAAACCACTCGCTCTGTAGTCATTTTAAAGTGCACCAGTACCCAGACTATGGATATTCAAGTATTTACAAATACTTCACAATTAGTAAATTAGATTTAAAACAAGCCAAATTCAACTGCAAAGTGCACAACACATGCACTGACATGGTAGCTTGAGGACTAATTACTTCACAATACCAGCAGCTACAAAGGTTGGGATTTGTTTTAACGCAACACTGTCACATACTGATGATTGCTACTTCAGTCACCAGAATTGGTTGCCTAAACTCTGTTGGAGAACCGACACTTCTGGGAGAGTGAAATTTTGTAGAACTGCTCTTACTAGTTCCTCCTGCTGTCCTCAAGTCAGTGCAGGAGCAGTTCTGGTGACAGGAGAGGTAAGTATTTTGTCTCTTCTGTAAAGATAAAGCCTGTTCTAGTAATTGAGGTCACATTAAAGCTCAATTACTGCTTAAGATTGTGTAAATATGTGAATGCTCATAGCCTAGCCACAAGTTCACTTTAAAAGGTGTACAACTCCTGTGAATGTAATTATGAATCTAAAGGAACACCCCATAGAGGAATACTAAGGGCTCATGTCACAGGACGTTTGGGTTTGGCTTGATGGCATGAGCTTGACATCTGCTTCATACGCTTCCAAGATCATTCAGAATTCACTAACAGGTGTTTTGACTTGCAATTGACCTTCTGACCTGCATTTGACCTGCTTCAAACGGTACTGCATTCCCAAATATTTGTATGGGAATGCAAAACCTGTCTAAAGCAAACAAAAGCCTACTGACACACAAACTAACCAAAAGAAAACAAACACAAGCTCATATTTAAAGCAGACATATCATGTGCATGCAAAGCTACCATAGGTACTACATGTTGACTGTTATGTGCCACAATGACTGTGTGTACAGGTACGCATAGAGATAAGATTATACTGACTGACTGATTCCATCGAATATTTAGTACATTGTGACAGATAATGAATATGATAATTATAAATATTAATTCGCAAGTATAAGAGTGCTAAGCCAAACAACTAGCACATCGAAAAATGTACCCACTTGTAATTTGTATCAATGTAATTTAATATATTTAATATATGTAATATATGTTTGAGCCTTAGCTGGCAATAGATAGCAGTCCCCCGAGCCATTGTTGTTTCCAGTCCTTTACCTAACCTCAGTTCCTGAAAATATCTGTACACTTGAGGCTGTAATGTAAATTTGCTATGCCCTGCTCTCAGGAGCAATGCATGCCCTTCAGTCTAATTCCAATCTCGACTTTCATTTCAACTAAGTTTGACGGTTAGATTCATTGGAAAAGGCTCTATTTGCATCGCAAATTGCTTAAATTAATTTGACTTGAGAAGGAGCTAATTGCATATAAACTGAAATGTTTCTCACCGTATCTATATATTAGGTGGAGCATTAAGGCTTGTTTACCTAATCACGAGCTTGGTATTCCATCATTTTTAAACCCAGGTCAAACAAATACAGCAATAATTGGAAAAATCATCTCAAGTCTTTTGTGCCACTAAAGACCGTATTGGTTTTCATGTCCAGGCTCTGTTATCATACTTATTAGACAGTAATAACTCATTTAATAAGAAAAGCGATTTTAACAAGATCCCACTGCAATGGAACAGTGCAACATAAAGCTAAAACAGCACTGTTCCTTACATGTTTGTCATTCTCAAGCAATACTAGAAGATAACACCCTTTTACAAATGTCTTCCAAATGGATCATGTGCACATTGCCTCTGATTTGTCATAAAAAACCCTAAAGTTATTACACATATACTTGCAGAAAAAAACACTATCCTCCACAGTTTCTATTGTATTGAAATTCTGAGTTTGAAGAGTGTTACCGTGTAAACCCTAAGGCTCCGTTCGAACCTAGGCGTCATCGCGCATATTAGCGAGTGTTTTCTTTACCATCTCGTCTAGTGTGTTTTACTGTTTGCACATTTTTGCACGCGTTAAACACTCATACATGAAGAAGGGCGTCTTATCGAGCAGATTAAAAGCATTGCAGTGAATGAAGTATGCAAAAACGCACACAGAAATGTGCAAAATGGTTACGTCGCGCGTCTCCAGCCAAACGCGCTGTAATCTGCCAGAAAAAAACCCTCAAACTTTTTGTAGCGTTTGGCGTTTTACAGCTTGTAACAAAACTCTCAGGTGTGAACAGGAGCCATTGAAATGAACGGGATTTCTTGTGTTGGGAGATTTGAATCACTTTGAGCTTCAAAACGCCTAGGTGTGAACAGTGACTTACAGTGAAACATCTCTAGGTCTGTTAAAAATCATAGAAACTCTTGTCTTATATGTTTAAAAAGTGCAGAAATAACTTTTGATTATGGCTGAAAACTTAGTTTGAACTTTGCCTGTGCTCAACATTTATCAGTCGCATTGCCCCCCACTCCCTACGTGAAATATAGAACAGTAACACCCTTAGTTACAGAGATAAGGAGAGGGGAAATATTCTGTAATCCGGTCCTAGGGTGATAATGCTGCTCCTCTATAGATACAGTACAGTGAGTGAGCGAGCGTTGTCACTCTAGGACAGAAAGTTTTACTGGGAGGATCACCAGTTGAAAATAAAAGGGGGGGAAAAAGGCTGAATATATGTAAAAATATTTAAAATTTACACTGCAATGTACTACATTTTTTGTTTTTTGTTTTAGATACAGTTTAACTCTAAAATGTCGAAGCGATTTATATGTTCTGTTATACTTAATCTTGTTAGTTACTGATTTACTACTACCAACAAAAGTGTCTCTTACTGTTTTAATCCTTGTATATCACAACAAAAAGGGAGTGGCCTCTTCTTAAAGCAGACCTTTACACTAAAATGAAACTTTCCTCCCCTCTACATAATCTAAAAAAGCTGTCTTTTTCTGGGTGGATTAATTTACTTTTTTTTTTTAACTTTCCAGCCCAGCCCACCCCCTGCCTCCATTCCTGCCTAGGCAGGAATCATGTATAATCCTCCTCCCTGTAGTCTCCTGGGATATGCACGCCACATGACCCTAAAAGCATCAGTTTGCAGACACCGCTGGAGGAGGGAGGATTTGCGGAAGCATCATCAGGGGGCCAGCTTCAAAGAACCAGGAAGAGCTTGCCAGATCCGGATAATGTAAAGAATGAATATGGCAGTGTGGAACCTGGTGTGCAGCAGCGGAGCAGCAGATTACAACAAAATGCTGCTGGATTTGCTGGGTGTGCGGGTATGTTTATTGTGGATACAGCAAAAAAAGGTAAAAGGGGAGTTAACCACTTTAAAGTGACACTAAACTCAAGGGTTAAATCTTAAAAATGCACCGTTACAAAACTGTATCTTATTTGTGTATCACTCAGCTGTAGATCCTCAAATCATCTCTGAATTGGTGCTGACACTGTCCTTCCTTCTGGCGGGTGGCTAATTTTGTTCTCCATGGTTCCAGTGTGTGTTGTAAAGTAGCCACCGCTCCAAGCTCGCTCTTGTAATGGACTACAATCTCACATTTAAGCTGGCCATACACCTATAGATTTTCAGCAGGTGGAGGAATCTCCCACTGGGCCCTGCTTCAGTATCTTGCTAGTCCGCCCCACTGGCTGTCAAAATACCTGAACAATCTGATTGGATGCAGGCATTGTTCAAGTTTTGAGAGCCAGTGGGGCTGACTAGCAAGATACTGAAGCTTGGCGCTCAGTGGGAGATTCCTCCATCTGCAGAAAATCTATAGGTGTATGGCCAGCTTAAATGTGAGATTGTAGTCCATCGCAAGAGCGAGCTTGGAGTGGTGACTACTTTACAACACACAGGGACCATGGGGAACAAAAGTAGCCACCCTCCAGAAGGAAGGACAGTGTCAGCACCAATTCAGAGATGATTTGAAAATCTACAGCAGAGTGATGCACAAATAAGATACATTTTTGCTAATAGTTCAGGTACTTGAATGCATTTTCATGATTCAACTCCTGAGTTTAGTGTCACTTTAAAGAAAACCTGAAGTAAGGAAATACATAGCTTGCCGTTGATGACCTATCCTTTGGAAAATGCTAGCAAATATGTTTGGTGTCCCTGACCCAGAGAAAGTATGCGGATTAAGAGCTCTAATCTTTCTATGAATTTTCTGTCTGCATGCTTGCTCTGGGTCAGTGGTTCAAAAAACAGAGGTTTGAGACAGCCAGGTAACGAGAGCTGTTCTTTTCTGTTCAGTGGTTTACAGCCAACAGCTCATTAACATCTATAACAAAGCTGAGGGCTGAGTGAAGTCTGAACCCTCTATGCTACAATAGATATTCAGAAAAGTAATCCAGTATGTATAGCAGCACCTCTTCTAACCTCAAGCAATATATGCATGTGAAATCAAGGTGGAGTTCATATATGCACAATCCAACTCATCTCTGTTGATAAAGTCAAGTTTTCAATATGCCCCATGACATATAACCCCTCTTTTCCATCCATGAAGTTGTAGATCACATGCCCTGAGCATAGCCACTAAGAAACATAAGAGTGCCAAGAAGGGAGCAGTGTTACTACAGTATATACAGATATCTACTGAAATATCTCAACTCCTCTCTACCTTTGCCAGGAATTGCAGTCCAGAGGCCTTGTGGCATGAGTAAAGTTTGGACAGATAAACCCAGCCATAGTAAAGGCCAGGAAAGTCATTAAAGTTTTCATTGAGGTAAATAAACTATCAGGTTTTAATCTTTTCTTCTTCCTTTATGTGTGAGCAGCAATACTGCATTTGCTGCCTAGAGTTAACTCTTCTTACACTCCTACTTATGCATTGTATTGAAAGAATAACTATAAATCTTTAAAAAAAATAAAAATATTTCAATAAATTACTAAAGCCAGTCTTTTGGCAGAGCCTCCAAGCTATAAAATAACACAACACTTTTTTGGCCTTACAAAGTACAGTGTCTACAGGCTCGATTTTTCAATCAAATCACGGAAACATTAAATTAGGATGAATAGACTTAAAGAGTTTGGCCCTATAGAAAAAGAAAATAATAGCAGAGTGCAGGAAAGCTCATCTTCTCGACATGGACCTTCGATAGAGGGAAATTCTTTTTTCAAGCACAAACACTATGACAAATGTGTGTGTGTTTTTGTGTGTGTTTGTTATTTGCACTGTGAAAATAAACTGCATGTGAGGTTAAGACACTGCACTCCATCAATGTGATGGGGAAAATTAAGCACTTCTTTATTGAAGTGGCACTGGAATAATGGCTATGCATCTGAGTTAGAAGTTCTGTCAAAAACAGCCCGTGCTGCTTGGAAACAAGAAGAGTGCTGGGCAGTCCAAAACTCAATCTCACCGGGAGAGGAAGCAAATTAAATGCTGCTTACATGTCTTCGAAACCTTTCTTTTTAAGAAAACAGCGTAAACTAAGCTTTCCTATCATTTAGATTTCTATATACAACCTATTCATTTTTGGTCGGTTTCTTAAACTAGGAGGGCTGCTTATTTGTTAATCCGCTGCTTTCCTAAACATAACCAAGACTGAATTGTAATCTGCTCCCATTCTGCTTTAAAAGCATTGGGGGTCATTGAAGTCACGCTGTGCCTGTGCCTACCCCTACCATCAACAGCTGTGACATGCTGAGCTACTAATGACTATTAAGGTACCCAAAGACATGAGAGTTGCCTAAGCTGTCTGTTTTTCCGTTTATACTGGAGGAGAATCTAATGTTTACGGACAGCCTCCCCCAAATCAATCTGTCTAGAGAATCAGTATATTGCACTGGTTAGAAAATCTAATTCAGAAATAACCAGCACTCCCTAAACACTATGAGGGGATATATTAAAACTGGAGCAGACAAAAACTGGAGCAGCTGTGCATGACAACCAATCAGCTTCTCTCTCTCATTTTTAAATCTTAACTGAATAAACTGAAGAGAGAAGCTGCTTGGTTGCCATGGGCTCCAGTTTCGGTCTGCTTCAGTTTTGATAAACTCCCCCAGTTGTATTAAAAGAAGAGGTGTTAGTAATATATATTTGCAGCAAATCTATGAGGAAACCACACGGCCCCGTCAAGGCCCCTCTTGTATAGTGTGGTCCCTAATCGAAACAAAGCTTCCAACCTGTGGCAAACAGCAATAAATAGACTATTGCGGCTGCCATGTAGATTTGCTGCAAATATATGCTACTAACACCTCAGCTAACAAAAGACAACAGGGCAGGGTTGACACCATTCAGTTTAAAAAATGCTGTGTGTTGTTATCCCACATCAGCAATTAGGAGCTCAGTGCATTTGTGGCAGATCGAGCGCTATTTTTCTGTACTTGCAGGCACTTTTAAGGGATAAAACACAGGGAAATGTGCATGTGCATTTTTTTTATTTTTTCCTAACATAGACTTTAAGGAAGTATATGATAGGAAGTATATGATAGCAGGGACAAATACAAATCTTTTCCAAACTATACAACTCCAATCTATTCCAATCTAAAAGTACTTTGCTGGAATTGTACTCTACTTTTAACAGTAACAGTATAGATGGAGTCTTCCTTTATCTAACAGTTTATGGCACTCTGATCTTATGGATCTAAAAATAAATTTAGTGATTGGCTTGGGCAAGGTCCCGCCAAGACTTCAACACGCTTACAACGTCTACTTAATCTAATCACTGGCACACAAGATTAGCAAAACTGATCTTTAAATATAGCGCAGTGAATATTTACTTTACATTGAAGAACTATTCAATTTAGGAAAAATGAAAAGATCTACTATGTTTAAGTAACAGACATTAGATAGTGGGCCTGATTGTTTTTTATGACAATACTTCTATAAACATGCACATTCATAACACCTGAACATGTAAGTTCAGATCTATGGAGGAGAGCAGTCTGGCAATTCCAGCACCAGTATAATCAGAAAGGATACCACATTGTTTAGCTAAATGCTCAACAATTGTCTGACACAGATTAGCCCCCTGCTGCATCCTCCTAACTTGTCATTTGCTACAAATTTGCAACCTGATGTGAGGGAAAAGGAGACTGAGGGAATGCTTCCTCTTTCCCGCACATGACTCATGACACTATCTCAACCCAGGAAAAGTAATTTAACTAAAATTTAAACTGAATTTTATTAAGTTGATTAAAGGAGAACTATGAGGTGAGTGAGTGTCACTCATCTTCATAGTTAGAGCCGATGTGTGACAATGAAACTGCTACACGTCGGCTCAATAGATCAGGAAGTGAGCGAACACATAACGTCGCTACTCACTTCTCGATCATCTCCCTGCAGAGGGTGGTGACTGTCAGTCACTGCTCCACACAGGGATTCCCCCCCCCCCCTCTCCGATCCTCCAGAGTGGAGGAACGGACAGGCACAGCTGGCTCTGCCTCTGGATAGGCAGAGCCCGCTGTCAATCAGCCAGCTAGGTGGATCTCCACAGTATTGTCGGGATCTGTCCCAGCTGTGGCACTCTCAGTATATAGCCTGTTATATATTGAGCTTTGGGTCAGGGGAGGAGGTTAGTATATGTCCTCCCATGACCCTAAAGAGAGATATGGGATAAAAAGGTTACCCTATAGTTCTCTTTTAAGTTGATTTTCTTTTTAAATCATTATACTGCTGCCACACACTGTAGATATTATTCTTACAGGCTTGTATTGTTACTGAAAGGTCCACTTTAACTCATTTTTAAAGCTGAACTCCAGGAAACATTTTTATTAGCAGGAGCACTAGTCATACACGTCACCTCAGGGGCGTAACTAGAAATCACAGGGCCCCATAGCAACATTTTGTATGGGGCCCCGTGATTGCTAGTTATGCCACTTGCAGAGCCCACCATAGACTCTCTATGGTGGGCTCTGCAAGGTCTCAGTTGCGCTGTACGCCTCTTACCTGTCACCTCCGCCGGGCCCCTGCATCCTCTTCCGTTCCCGGGCTCAACTCCTATTGACAAGCCCCGCCTCCTCTTAGATCGCTGGCCAGTGATGTGAGAGGAGGCGGGGTTGCTGTTAGGCGGGCCCCGCCTCCTTCTCTACTGAAAATGCCGGTGTAACCGGCCTATTCTACCAAATCTGCTGGCTGTCACTGACACAGCTCCGCAGCGGCTGTGAGGGGGAACGTTCTCCTTCACAGCAGCTGCTGAGCTATGTCAGTGACAGCCAGCACCCGAGACGCCATAGCGACCCAGGCGGCCCACACGGCATCAGAGGGATGCCGGGGCCCCCCTGTGCACAGGCCCCATAGCGGTCGCCTGGGTCGCTATGGTGATTGTTACGCCACTGCGTCACCTCCAAAGACAATTATCCAATGCTTGGGTGGCTGAGGCTCACTAGTGCTTTACAGTTCTAGCAATAGTACACTGATCATAGCAGGCCACTCACTCTCCACCTCGCCCATTCATAAAACATCTTATATTCTTTTTACAGAATACCAGGCTTTTTATGAGTGGATGAGATGAGGGGTGGAGCTGATGAATGTCACAATCTCTACCTCATTCAATCATAGATAAACTTGTATTCTGTGAAATGCAAGATGTTTTATGAATAGGCAAGGCAGTGACCTGCTATGATCAGTGTACTATCGCTTGAGGAATAAGAGTACTGCAGGGAGGATTGGGTTGCCACCCATCCGGGAATCACCCAGGGAGTCCGGGTTTGGAGTCCTATTTCTGCTGTGTCCGTGTTTCAGGTCAGCTGAAACCCAGAGACAAGATGTCATGATGTCAGGTGGACAGGGGCAAACAAGGGGTCCTGGTGTTCCTGCTCATGTGCTGTTGTGCTTAATGGACAGTACGGGTGTAAACCTCTGACAGTTTGTACAACATTACTGATCTCTCTCTATCGCTCTCGATATTACACAAACACTACAATCTACTGCGTTTGCAGTTCTAAATTTTAACACTCAGAGCCAGGATTGTGGTGGGTGCGGAAGGAACCAGTGTGAGTGTTGTTTTTTTTTTCATTTCGCCCTTAATGTCCCTCATGCCAAAAAACATGGCTCTCAAACAATTTGTAACTTATAAGACACTTTGTGCTTTGACCCATTCATTAAGTTTCGCAGTGTATGGCCGTAAATCAGACACACAAGATGTCACGCCTCGCTGTCTCTCCCTGCTCTCTCTCATGGCTGTCTCTCCTCGCTCTCTCTCATGGCTGTCTCTCCTTGCTCTCTCTCATGGCTGTCTCTCCTCGCTCTCTCTCATGGCTGTCTCTCCTCGCTCTCTCTCATGGCTGTCTCTCCTCGCTCTCTCTCATGGCTGTCTCTCCTCGCTCTCTCTCATGGCTGTCTCTCCTCGCTCTCTCTCATGGCTGTCTCTCCTCGCTCTCTCTCATGGCTGTCTCTCCTCGCTCTCTCTCATGGCTGTCTCTCCTCGCTCTCTCTCATGGCTGTCTCTCCTCGCTCTCTCTCATGGCTGTCTCTCCTCGCTCTCTCTCATGGCTGTCTCTCCTCGCTCTCTCTCATGGCTGTCTCTCCTCGCTCTCTCTCATGGCTGTCTCTCCTCGCTCTCTCTCATGGCTGTCTCTCCTCGCTCTCTCTCATGGCTGTCTCTCCTCGCTCTCTCTCATGGCTGTCTCTCCTCGCTCTCTCTCATGGCTGTCTCTCCTCGCTCTCTCTCATGGCTGTCTCTCCTCGCTCTCTCTCATGGCTGTCTCTCCTCGCTCTCTCTCATGGCTGTCTCTCCTCGCTCTCTCTCATGGCTGTCTCTCCTCGCTCTCTCTCATGGCTGTCTCTCCTCGCTCTCTCTCATGGCTGTCTCTCCTCGCTCTCTCTCATGGCTGTCTCTCCTCGCTCTCTCTCATGGCTGTCTCTCCTCGCTCTCTCTCATGGCTGTCTCTCCTCGCTCTCTCTCATGGCTGTCTCTCCTCGCTCTCTCTCATGGCTGTCTCTCCTCGCTCTCTCCCCTGGCTGTCTCTCCTCACTCTGTCCCCTGGCTGTCTCTCCTCACTCTGACCCCTGGCTGTCTCTCCTGGCCATGCGGCGCTAGAGTGTTTGGATTTCACTTGAAGAAAATGCGGCAACCCTAGGGGAACAGATGGCAGCAACATATATTTTAACAGTAGGCAGCAACAATCTGAGCATAGGAAGCTTGTCTTTGAAGTTAATGTCTGGTGCTGCTACTAAAAAAAATAATTATATTTTTTTTCCCCTCTGGAATTTAACTTTTACAAATTGTAATGGTTACAGGAGCTAAGTGTATTTGATGGTGGGGGAGTAGGCAGTGCAAATAATATAAACATAGAATAGACATTGAGCATATTGTGTGAAATCTGCAACCTAGCTCATCGGTCCATTTTTAGATTTCTCTACATTAACTCTCAGCATCATTTAAGCTAAAACAATGATGTAATCCCTGCAAGCACAGCTCATTGATGTGGAATGCAGTTAATAAGGAGATTTCAGTGATGAAATGTCTAAACTGCTTCTGTCAGTTATTACTCACGTAGCTGGAGTGTCTGGTATTTTCATATTACTTATTCCTCACTCTCATTTTAAAATTATGTAGCTCATATGCCTTACTATTCACATGTTTGATTAAATATACATAAAGAAAAAACACATGCCTGCTGGAAAATGAAAAATATATATAAGTATAATATGTATTATGCTATGGGGGAAATCTGGAGAAACACAAAGAATTTGAGTGGTCACTAAAGCTATTATTATTCATGAGTCCCATAAGTGATCAATAGTTTCCTTTTTTGTCAACTTTAGCCTGGGTTCACACCTAGGCGCCAGTGTTTTTGCGCGTTTCTTTGCGCGTTTTGATGCACGTGTTTAACGTGTGCTTTTTGCGCATAAATCAAGTATTTGTGGAAAGATTCTAGCTCATTGCAGTTAATGAGCAAACGTGCATAAATCACGTCCAAAAACAGCAAATGCGTGTTTTCAAGCGTTTCTTATTGAGTCTATGGGACCAAAACAAGCTGTAATATGCCCCAAAAATTCCAGCGGCAGGCATTTTGCTTATTGCAACCAAGCACTCAGATGTAAACAGGGCCATAGAAATGAACCGGATTTTTGGGGGGGCATGTTTTGAGCATTTTTTAGGGCAGAAAAAGCGCTACAAAATGCTCGGTATGAACCAGGCCTTCGAGTGTATTTCCACTTTTGCCGCTACTGTATATTGGAATAACAGCTATTTTATATTTGTTAAATCTTCTCCTTCATGAAGCATAACTTACACATGCTTACGCACTTGTTTTCTCATATTACCGGTTTCCTCTAAACTGACTTTTACTCTGCAATACAAGGAAGGCTGGGGAGGTTACCATAATTAATTCTGTCTGTACTGTGCTGGCAGATCTCATTATCAGTTGTAAACTAGATATGAATATTGTCTGTCCTAAGGGTTAAACATCTAGAACAGTGGTTCTCAACCTGTGGGTCGGGACCCTTCCGGGGGTCGAATGACAATTTGCCAGGGGTCGCCGGGAGTCTCCCGCTATTAGATAGCGGCTCCCGGCCGCCCGGGAGAGAAACACTTTCTCCCGGAAAGGTTTAATCTGCTCGATCGAGCAGAGTAAAGCTTTCGCTGCGATCGGTTTTTTATTTTTCTTGCGACATCGCCGTAAGTCAGAAAAAAAAAAAAAATCAGCATTGGAATGCATAGCTACATTCCTATTGGCTATTTCACTTTGCAATAGCAAACTAGCTATTGCACCCGCCCACTGCTGCTGTCAATCAGCAGAGGGGGACCTGTAGTTCTCCAACAGGTCCCCATCTAGTGATTATCATCATTATTATTATTATTAATAATAATAAAAGCTGACACCCTCGGCTTGTGTTATATGGTTTGCCATTTTAGCTGTTACAACAGTGGTTCGCTGTGTGATTTCTGCTGTGCTAGGTGAGAGTCCTCCTCAGCCCTCTCCTAGCGCAGCAGTGTCAGTTCTCCCGCCACGCCGCCAGATGTCGCTGCAGCAGCCGCGTCAACCCTAAATTTTACCGTTGGGGGTCACCACAACTTGGCAAATGTTACCAAGGGGTCCCGGCCCTAGAAAGGTTGAGAACCACTGATCTTGAAGCATTGTATCTTATTGAGGGGAAACTCCAAGTGTCTCTAGTCTTTCTATGGGGACAACCAGATTTTCCTGTAACTTTATAAGTTCTTATAAGTTCTGTTGGTACGCTGTTTGGATTTACAGACGTATGATGCATTTAATTAAACGCTACACAGCAATCAGATTCAGTTCAACCAGAATATTTTGGTTTGCACAGGCAAGAAGTTTAGTTTCCAAGAATTCTCAGTTTTGATGGATAGGACTTGGTTAAGTATTTCCTCACAACTGCAACCTATTCAAGTTATCCTGTGGCAGCTTGCAGTGGATTTAGCAGACTAGTGGGTGGCTGCTGATCTCTGGGAGCTGACAACATCCAGAGAATCTGATAATATGGAAGCTTACCCCTTGTACTCTCTTCCACTCTGCACTATTCAATAAAATTGACATTCCAAAATGATTTGTTGCACACATTTAGGACTAAATGGAAGGAATTCTGTACAATAAACACTCGAAAATACATGTTGTTTCTTTATGGAGACAGGAGGCTGTCTTGGCTGCAGTTTGCAGAGAAAAAAAAAAACAGCCCAATATAGTGATTATCATCATTATTATTATTATTAATAATAATAAAAGCTGACACCCTCGGCTTGTGTTATATGGTTTGCCATTTTAGCTGTTACAACAGTGGTTCGCTGTGTGATTTCTGCTGTGCTAGGTGAGAGTCCTCCTCAGCCCTCTCCTAGCGCAGCAGTGTCAGTTCTCCCGCCACGCCGCCAGATGTCGCTGCAGCAGCCGCGTCAACCCTAAATTTTACCGTTGGGGGTCACCACAACTTGGCAAATGTTACCAAGGGGTCCCGGCCCTAGAAAGGTTGAGAACCACTGATCTTGAAGCATTGTATCTTATTGAGGGGAAACTCCAAGTGTCTCTAGTCTTTCTATGGGGACAACCAGATTTTCCTGTAACTTTATAAGTTCTTATAAGTTCTGTTGGTACGCTGTTTGGATTTACAGACGTATGATGCATTTAATTAAACGCTACACAGCAATCAGATTCAGTTCAACCAGAATATTTTGGTTTGCACAGGCAAGAAGTTTAGTTTCCAAGAATTCTCAGTTTTGATGGATAGGACTTGGTTAAGTATTTCCTCACAACTGCAACCTATTCAAGTTATCCTGTGGCAGCTTGCAGTGGATTTAGCAGACTAGTGGGTGGCTGCTGATCTCTGGGAGCTGACAACATCCAGAGAATCTGATAATATGGAAGCTTACCCCTTGTACTCTCTTCCACTCTGCACTATTCAATAAAATTGACATTCCAAAATGATTTGTTGCACACATTTAGGACTAAATGGAAGGAATTCTGTACAATAAACACTCGAAAATACATGTTGTTTCTTTATGGAGACAGGAGGCTGTCTTGGCTGCAGTTTGCAGAGAAAAAAAAAAACAGCCCACACAGGATTCTTAATCTGGTGCCATCCCAGATCCCCATTAATCTTTAAATGCCATATTTATATATTTATGCATGGCGACGTATATTACCTTAATTAAAACACGATTCTATTTTTTTTAGTCCAACTATTAACAGTGCGCATTGAAAGTAATAAATCCTTTGGAAATGGATTATTCCCAGATGTAAAAGGCTGCTTTGTCAGATAATTGCCATTAGCGCTGCCTTTGGATAGTTGATTTACTGCTGTCTGCCCCTTCTGAAGTGAGAACTGATGTGGAGGTTGTCATTTCTCATAATGCAGTACTGTATCTCAATAAAGGCCGCATCCAAGCTGGACTTGCTGTTTGTTAGCAACTAGACACAGCACTGAAACATACAGAAATCTTTTATGTAGTATATCCCTTTCATTACTTCCTTCTTCACTCATTAGATACTTTTCACTTTACAGCCAGTATCTGCCTTAAACAAACAGGCAGCTATGTTAACAATATTTGAAAAAAAAGTTTAAGATCAAAAATTGACTTCTCAAGAGGGAGAATCTACAAAACAAGGATTTCCCCAAGGAGTAGATCGGGAAGTGAGTGAACACATACCAGCGTTCGCTCACTTCTCGATCCTGTCACGGCTCTCTGCCGTGGCAGGGGAGGGACTGGATTCCCCCCCTCCCCGCTCCCATCCTCCAGCGCTGACTGGCGGAACGGACGGGGGAGGGGGAGGGTACAGCTGGCTCTGCCTCTAGATAGGCAGAGCCAGCTGTCACTCACGCAGCTGGGCAGATCCAGACATAATTGTCGGTATCCGCTTCAGCGTCTCAGTATACCGCGAGCTGTAGCTCGCGGTATACTGAGCTTAGGGTGACGGGAGGACGCTAGTTTGTGTCCTCCCGTTAGCCTAAGGAGAACTATGGGGAAAAGCCCTAACCCCATAGTTCTCCTTTAATCAGGCATCAGGCACTTATCACAAATCTGTTATTCTGCAAAAAAGATTCACATAAATGTTGTCTCCGCACGCCCCCGATAGAGGCTTCTTTACCTTTACTTCCTGTCTGTGTGTGGGAGAGTGCACGTACCTTGCGGTCATGTGTGTACTACTCTGATGAAAATACAAATCGAATCTTTCTTTGCCCCTCCTGAATCTAATGTGCATGCATCCCCTTTTAATGATATGAATGGGTGTGCTTGTACATGCTGGCGCTGAATGCATCAGTGCATATTGCCATAGTACATGTTGAGAGCATGAACAGGAGGGTGGCTACATTCCCATATACAGTGGAACAATGTACTGTAGATTGTAGCCACCCTCATTAGGGATGCCGTTTCGAAAATTATTTTTAGGAATTTACACTGCTGTTGGAAGGGATACAGATAGTTACAACTTGGGTTTAGTGTCATTTTAAATACATATAAACTGCTCCCATGAACATTACTTCGGTGTGCACTTGTTTACCTGGATGACGGCTGCATATAAACTAATAAAAAATGTTGTACATAACTACAGTAATACCTTGGTTTACGAGTATAATTTGTTCCGGAAGCATCCTTGTAATCCAAAGCGTTTGTATATCAAAGCGAATTTCGCCATAGGAAATAATGGAAACTCAGATGACTCGTTCCACAACCCAAAAATATTCATATACAAATGATTACAATACTGTACTGTAATATAATACTGTACAAAATATAAAAGAAAAATAAACCAATCACAGGTACCTTTGTGGCTGGTGTGAGGGGGACAAGAGAGGAGGATTATTGTGTAGGACAACTTTCACTACCAGTAACGGAATCACTGTTATCTCTTGGCTCAATGGAATCTTTTTCATTTTGTGAAACCTTAACAAGGAATGTATCCAATGACACTTGCTGTTGCCTCCTTTTGAGGATTTCGCGGAAATGTGACATTGCATTGTCGTTAAACAGATTCATCGCTCGCACTGCTACAGCCTATTTCGGGTGGTGCTTTTCTACAAAATGTTGCTCATATTGCAAGACATCGCTCGTATATCAAGGCAAGATTTTTCAGAAATGTTGGTTTGCGAGTGTTCCGCAAGACAAACAAAGTTACTTGTAAACCAAGGTATTACTGCATATGACAACTAGCAACGTCCCAGGGTTTCAAATGATGTGGTGGCTCAGTGGTCACAACTCCATATACAATTACAAATAGCCCGGTACAGTTTTCACATGAAACATGCTTTGATAACGTCCATTCAATATATAACAAAGCCCTTATAATACCCAAACTCGCTCTAAAAATTATTTATAAAGACAAGGCACCCATGTTTTTTTTGCAGTGAGTAGATATGTATTCATATAAGACTTTTGTAGGAGTCAACTCTGTTTAAAGGTCGGGTGTCAGTTGTTATCAACATGTTTTCTTTAATGAATTCCCATTACTACCCACAAATTTGTTCTGTGACGCTCAACCTTAATATTTGGCACAAGAAACAAGTATTGTAGATACATAGCCCAGACATCATAGGCAGATGCAGAACAATAAGGTTACTGGGAAGTACGGGACTGTGACAGGTTCCTACTGCTAGATCTCCTGGGCAGTCAGATACAAGAGATGTCAATGCTTTATTCAATAGCACCAACATCATAGGCAGAAGCAGAAAAGAAAGGTTACTGGGAAGTACGGGACTGTGAAAGGATCCTACTGCTAGATCTCCTGGGCAGTCAGACACAAAGAAAAGTCAATGCTTTATTCTGTAGCATGTAATTACAAGGTACATATTAAACATGCATTTAATGAAATGCTGTGGTCTGAGAAAAATAGTATTTAAAGATGGTATCATCCTTTACATGCCACAGTAACTAACCTTATCCAAACAGAAGGTGCCAATTGCAGAACTGCAACATTTGTACTTTACACCACAATCACAATTTTCAGGGCAAGGAAGATAAAATATCATAACAATATATTTCCTAACGTATCCCACAGCTTCCACTTTGCTGAATACACATTTTTACTGACCTTCACCAGCAGGTAGTAGATCTTTTAAAGTGGGACAAAAAAGTTAAGACATTTTGTAATGTTCTATCCATGACTGTGTGTGCCTGCACTCTTCATAGAGGTGACAATGCAAATCCATCCAGAAAAGCTCATTGACATTCTGGAGAGATGGGATACCTGTATTATTAATTGATGAACTGCACTTTGTTTAAAGTACAAATTCTTTCTAACCTTCAAAAGACACTTCCCGTTTTTACAGGTGACGCTTTTTGATTCAAGATGACAACAAGACACTTTTACTTGTATCTGGCAAGAAAACACTAATGTGCCCAGGTGAATAGCATTTGCTTTAGTGGGACCCCTATAAATAAATCAAAACATTATGCAGTATTCACTTTAAGGCAGGCCAATATACCATCTTTGTACTCAGAAGCTAGAAACAGACATCCTGGTCATAACACTTACCAAAAAAGCTCATTATTCTGTTGTATTTACTTTTTATAGTATAGGGATCTTTTTCTCTTTACCTCTTAAAGGAATCCATAGAATATTGGTTTTTGAATTTGCATGTATTAAAAGGAGAACTATGAGATGAGTGATTTCCACTCACCTCATAGTTCTAGCCGACTTGTGACAATGAGACTGTCACAGGTCGGCTCAGTAGATCGGGAGGTGAGCGAACACATATCAGGTTC
>NW_017307116.1:530773-532839 GCF_000935625.1 Nanorana parkeri
CCAATACTACCGTATTAGAACGGGCACCACAAGATGTCCATTCTTAAGGTTATCTTTTAAAGTATAGCACCAGCATACCTTATATATCAAGGAACATGCAGTATGCTTATACTGCCAAGACAAAGATGAAGCATGCCCCATCACACCCCACAATGTGCTGCAGCTAACATATATACTGAAATCACGTGGTGCCTCTTCTCATGCTTTAAGGTTAGTGTATCGCTTTTTGCAGGACAGGCCTCAATTTGTACCAGCAGAAGAACATTTAATAATCTTCCAACGCCTTCAAGATTTTTTTTATTTTATTTTGGAAGTATGCATTTCTTTTAAACAGCAAAGTCCTCTGGTTCCATTGTTACTTTAAAGAACAGTCCTCCCAAAAAAATAAAAAAATCTTATCTGGTTGATAGATTCCCATGATCCATTAGCCAGCAGAGTGTCTGTGTAGACCCAGACCACTATCTTAATGAATATAGAAATATGAAAAGTAAAGAGGCTAGAAAAGGCAAAATTTGCATCGCTGAGCCTAAAATACGTACTTAAAAAGCATGTCTTCATAATAGTTTCTGAACTGCAAAACATGAAAAGCATATTTCTACAAACAGAACAGTATATATCAAGCTGATGTTTTATAATTACAGCAATTAACTAACTGTTCTAGTTAAAATGACAAACAAGTCTTGTAAATCATGAAATATGTCAGAGAAGCAGCTCAGACATTGCATGAGTGAATTGAAAGAGGCTGTCGTATCCCTGAGGCAGGCGGGACAGACACCAATATCCTGTTCTGGTGGCTGACGCACAGCTATACCATTACAGCTCTGCTTAGGGCTATGTGTTTGAACTGTCCAGTGCCAAACTGCTAAAAGCTCTTTTTTTTTTTTTTAAATAATGGTGTATTCCACACCCCCTTTTCTCTGCAAAAACTCTAACTACCTGGATGATAAAGACACAATTATCTCCACACAGAATACATCTAAATGATTGGATAAAACCCACAGATAATTGTAAACTGCATACATTCTAAGGGTAGCCATATACTGCTCTATTTTTCTAGTTAAACCCGCATGCTGAACGAAAAAAACAGAGCAGATTCCTCTATCAACACTGTGTGTTGATCGAGGAATCCCCGCTGTTTGCATTGCGACAGAGGCCACCGTGTATGGGAATAATCTAAAGAGCTTGAGATGAAGAGATGTAGAAGTGCTGCCCACATTGGCTGTCACATTCTTCCACTTTACTTTCTTCATGCTTCACAAATCACAATAGTGCCAGAATAGTGGCATTTTTACAGTAAATATACAACATGGACAACTCTTCCGTAGGTCTCAACTAAATAGATAGAGCATCTGGTCTGACAACCAGTCAAATTCCTGTACTATCTATCTATCTATCTATCTACTATACTGTTTAACAGATCAACATTTAATACATGACAAAGGATTCATAGAGCCCTATGAAACAGAACAACGGAGGTTGTACCTTATTAGATCTACCTCTCATTGATACCATAGAGAGAGGTATCCAAGGGGAATGAGGCAGATGAGGAGTTGCTATGATTTAGTTGAGTGTGTAAATTTCATAAAAGGCTTTTTATAACAAAGGGGGAAAGGAGTCACTGGAAATATGTGTAATGTAGAGCAAAGCTCTACCTGCTGCTGTCTCAAAAGGCATATACAGTGTAAATCACGAATATGCAATATTTTGTTTATAAGAATGAAAAACAAATGTTTAAAATTGTATGCTTCCTGACTATAAAAAAGGAAAGAAAAACAAAAATACAAAAACTGTTACACATTCCATTTAAAGCAAAACTAGTATAAAAGATGTTAAAATATGTATAATATATTACATATAAATACAACACACTGCAATAGAGAGCCCAGAATCAGGGGCTCTGAGGGCTCATACATCTAACTGGCTGATACCCGCTCTTTGTGATCTATATTTGTTTTACATTATATAATTTTTAATGCTAGTTACATTGTAAAAAGAAAAAAACAATTATATACATTATACATAGATATATATCTATATATATATCTATATATATCTATATAGATATA
>NW_017307116.1:532889-541066 GCF_000935625.1 Nanorana parkeri
TATATATATAGATATACAGTATACTCTGAGACTTTACAACTTACACTGAGACTCTCCAATATACACTATTTGCTAGCACAATGTATCCTAGAGTTTCCATATAAAATTGTTGAACATTTTTGTTACTCTAGCAATCACATAAAAGAAAATGTGGCGAAGGGAACGAAACTCTAAATTAAGCAGTTAAAGTTTGTGACACAGTAGCCACAGATCATTAAAAAGTATCACACTATGTACCACTCCTTATACTGTGATTGTAACTGCATACAAGTCTTCTAGAGAACTCCACTGCAAGCCTTTATCATAAAGAATCCCAGAGAAAGGAAATCCAGAACCAGTATGCAAGGCATAGGGAAGCTTGGACTTTTTTGTCAAGGGAATCTTTACATTAATCTTTTTTTGACCATAAAAAGCCTCATGCTAAGATGGTTAGACGGAATATTGGAACCACAGCGGTGTGATTTTCTCTAACGTTAATTTTTACACAGCATTGGCACCAGCCATGCAAGTTCATCTTCCCTAACCGCAGCCAGAAAGAAGGGGGCCCAATCTCTACAATAAACTTTTTCTAAAAGAGCACTTGTGTACTGCATATGAACTCCATGTTCAGGACTATACTGATGTTTTGGGATGTAATATGTCAAGTAAAAGTATGTATTTTTCACACAGATGTGTGAGCGATCCCTCATCCAGAGACTTTGAGAGACTGGATTAATCTAGTCCTGTAACCATGAGAATTGATGCTTTGAAGACTTGAACCTGAGAGATGAAACATGCCTGACCTCACACTGGACTTTGCAGCACAAATATTTGTGAATGAACAGCTCTTTCCAATAAAGTAGTGTAGAACAAAGATACTTCTGATTCCCAAGGTGCTAATTTTGGCTCCAGCAGGACATTCTTGTTAGTGTCACGATCTTCAGTTTAAAGGAGGACTTATGCTGTACTTTACCAATCTTTCACTCATTTTTAAATTACAGACCACATGCTGAGAGGTAAAGACTTATTTATGCACTCTGGAGGCTAATGTGGGAATGATTTCTGCCAAGTATTGGCACTCAAACCAGATGCTTAAAATGCTGGTCACAACTTTCATACAATAACGTAAACTGCTGCAGAAATTACTTTTGGTATGTTTAACAAAAACATAATGTGAAGAAGAGGATTGAGGAGGATGTGGGGTAGCTGAAGCCTGCATTAAACCGTCTCCTCAGGACAAGTCATATTAAAAGCCAAAACTCACAACAACTGAAAATATGCAGAGTTAAATCCCTCATAAAACTAAATGATTACATTAAATGTAGAATATTTATAATTGGACTACTTTCCTAAAGCAGGAAATAAAACATATGGATACACATTATGGAGTGTAAAGAATATGGTTTTAAAAGCTGTGCTATGTTAGGGGGAGCCATCATTATGTTGCAGATATTACCTTCTAGGTATTTTAGATTGTAAGCTCTAAGGAGCAGAGCCCTCCTAATCATCTTGCCTTGAATTGTCTTGTAATTGTACTGTCACCCTTTACATTGTAAAGTGCTGTGCAAGCTGTTGGAACTATATACATCCTGTATAATAATTTCATAAACTTAGTTTCTCCCCAAAAAAAAATTAAAAAAATTACAGCTTAAATGGAAGTAAAGCGTTAAACAAAAAAAAAAAACTGCTGATTGGCAGGCGTTCTGTGTAAATGATGATGCAGCTAGTTGGGGCGAGTCATGAACAGCTATGCCAGTTTCAAAAATCAACAGCAGCCTATATGGAAAAAAAAACCGCAATTCAAGTAAGTGGGGGGTCTGTGATGTGACCATCTTTCATGTTGAATAGAGTCCCACTGCACTCCTGACTGAGAAGCCCCATATAGTGTGTGTGTTTCAGGGGGTGTTCTGAAGTGGCCGCGAATGGTGTTGCCAAATATTTGCAAAACAGGATAAATGGTCATGGTCACCAGTACTCCAAGATGTTTAGAAGTCACTTTTGTTTGCCTGATGAAGGGACCGGACAGGTTCTGAAACATTGTCACGCATAGTGTTATGATTTTGTTTTGAAGAAAACTTGGCGTGCTGGTGACTATTTATCCTGTTTTGCATCTTTCATGCTACACCCAGATTTTGTGTGTAACATGAAAAAAGGTCTGAAAGGTAAACTTAGCCTTCAAACACTATTTCAACAAATAGTAGACCGCTATTTTATTTTATTGATACTGACAACTTTAAAAGCAGATATTAAAAATTGTAATATACCTTTTAAATAAAATATGTTTGATTTATCTTTAATTATTAGTTTGAGTATCTCTTTTAAACTCAAATACATGTTGTTATAATGGAAGGAAGAGTTATGAATAAAAAAAACAAATGGCATTAGAGACCTTATATAAAATTCTCTTTTACTGGAACCTTAATTCTACTTGAGTTACGGAACACGTTCATTCGCAAACATCTACCTATTTTTGCAATTGGACTTCTTTGTTACCCTTTCACCTGCCTTAACCCCTTCATGACTGAGCTTGTTTTTGGTTTCTAAGGCTACTGATTTGGGTCTATAACTTTAATATTATCATTCATAGCAATCAATGCGGAGACACATGGGAAACACTTAACATAAACATGTCAATGAACTAACTGTAAGCTTCTTAAGTTCATTTTCACCACTACCTAAGAAAAGCATGGAAGTCCAAACCAAAATCAATTCAAGGAGATTAAAAGCAGGCCTAACAGCATGATGAGTAATGAAAAGTTGGTAGTTATCCTGCAGGATTTCTACAATAAATTCCTTAAAATATGGGCACCTTGGATAATTTATCCAAGGCCTGCTGGGTTTGATAACTCCTTCCATTTTAATAACTTTGCCAAACCCCTGTGATTTAAAAGGATCCTAGCACAGTACTTCTACCCAACCTCGTTCATTTTTTTTCTTTTTTAACTTTCTTAAAGCGTAACTATTGTTAAAATGTTTTTTTTGTGTGTGCTTTGGATGGAGTGGGGAAGAATTAGAACTCTTGTCAGGTTTTACTAATAAGTAGAGGAATGTTAGACCATCTGGCAGCTTTTCTCTGCTGCAGATTCTCCCTCACTTTGGTAAAAGATTGTCTCCAAAAACAGAAAGAGAGGGACTATCTCTAACAGAACACCTGATAGGACAAAGGGGTTCTAACTAGGGATGCACCGATATAATCGGCCGAAAATTGCACTTTTGGCTAAATGTCGAAAGTCCAATTTTTCCGCCGATATAACGTCGCATACGTGCTTTCTTTCCTCCCTGCTGGGCACTGCTCTGTGTCCCAACGGGGAGGAGAGAAACTGTCACAGGTGGCCGAGCGCTGTGAGCGGCCGGCGTCTACCCTCCCCGCACCGCTCAGCCTCCTGCCACAGATCGGCGGAGTGGTGTGTGGGCGGAGACAGCCAGCGAGGTCACAGCAGGCTGGGCTCTCCTCCCTGCTCTGCTCAGGATGGAGAGCGGGTACAAACACTCAGCGATAAGTGATCGCTAAGTGTTTGTACATAATTGAGGACATAGTATGTTTACTATAGCCTCAATTATGAATTAATGGGAAAAATCTACATCACCTCCTGTTCATTCATGATTGTGGTTATAGTAATTACACAAGGTCCTCATGCTATAAATGAACAGCAACACTCAGTATAGAGGCTTCCTGTTCATTTATAATAGGGGCTGAAGAAAACGAGATTGTGTTCTCAATCTCTTTTTCTATTTTAAAAAGGGAAATATCAGGGGCCTGTTTAGATCCCTAATATTTCCCCAAAGCACCTAAAAGTAAAGTAAAAAAAATATTTTATACAAATAAAAATAGAAAAAAATGTAAAAGCTTAAAAAAAATGAAAACAAAATTTGTAAAAATGTGAAAAAGTTAGAAGAAAACCATTTTCGGTTTCTGTCCGACATTTTTTTTCATTTCGGTTTCGTTTTGAAATTTTTATTTTGGTGCACCTCTAGTTCTAACCCTTCCTCATTCTATCAACAATTTAAAAAAAAAAAAAAAAGTATGGGTATACACTTTAATGCTATGTAATAACAATGCTTCTCCCACTGCTATATACATATTCCTAACAATAGTTCTGTCTTTTCACCTTCCTGATTCAGAATTAATAACTATATTTCATGTGTCTCTACACTTGACATATCTGTACTACGAATACTTCTCAAATATAGATTACAATGAACTACATCCTTTAAATCTATATCTTGTAATGTTTGGGGATATTAGCACAATGGTGAGCGCTAAGTGACCACTCCTGAAGCCGACTTTAACATAAAAGGACGGTCTTTATTCATTCAAAAGGTCAACAGTCCATGAACTTCACTACATAACTTGCTTTTCTTCAGCATAAACAAAGCATAACAGTTCCTTGGACTCTCATAAACACATCATGTTTTGGTCTCACCGACATC
Organism: Nanorana parkeri; assembly: GCF_000935625.1. NCBI lineage: Eukaryota > Metazoa > Chordata > Amphibia > Anura > Dicroglossidae > Nanorana > Nanorana parkeri. The sequence goes on from NW_017307116.1 coordinate 537,300, forward strand.
GGGCTGTCCCATACACTCCCAGTGCTATAGTCCCAGGACTTTCCCTGGAAATACATTGGCCCCTCGTGGGTCACTGTCTCTCTCTGTCTCCCCAACAGGTATCTCAGGGTCATCGACCCTCTGGACCTCTCCAGCCTTCCTGGCTGTGTCCCTTGTGCTCATGCACGCAGCAGAGTCTACCCGTGGTCGTGTGCTTTCTGCACACCCAACAACTCTCCTCTAAAGCACTGGGCTGGCTTCCTAATAAGGCTGCTCTCAGCCACCTGTTCAGCCCAACCTGGCAACTGGCAACAACTGGCCCCAGGGCTGGAGATCCCATCCCACTATAGTCCGGAAAACCTGGAAGGAACTGAACAGCCAGTTCCTCCTCTGCAAAGGTATTCCCATTGTGGAACCTCTTAGCCCCTCTAATGGAGTGTTCTTGGGAGTAATGTTGCCAAATCACATTGTGGCATTGCCACACCCTTCTAAAATCTAAAGATAAGATTTGTCATACAACTCAAAATGGAATTATGATTTTTGCTAAATTACAGTTCACAGTTTATCAAACGGCTCATCTAAACAGGGAAGACTCCTTTTCAAATAAAATACTATACTTGTGATATTTGCTGTTTCTTTTCATTGTTAACCATCAATAAATTGCACTGCAAAAGAATTGTAAAAGAAGAAAGAAGTGTTATTGGCGTCAACACAAGGCATGATTCATGAATTATTGTGCATTCCTTTAAACCTAAAAGTGTGCATTGGTGCAACTTAAAACAATGCAAGCAGTATGTAAAGAATTTACTGTGCTACATCCCACTGATGTTAACAGGCTACCTAGGAATTAATAGTTTTAAACAGGCCCATAAGGTTGTTCTGTAGGATAAATTAACTTTTAACACTGGTATATTGGTTTAAATACCTGTTTCCCATCCCACAGAATTCATGAGCTGTAGGATACTATCTGTTCTAGGGTCAGACAGCTGGCACTTTGTATTTGCAAAGCTAATTTGCATAGCACATTTCCAGGCTTCAGAAACAAGGCACCAGGTTTTAGCACATCACAATCTAACTCAATCTGACAGCCATAACAGTGACGCCTGCCAGACTTGATTGATTGGCTGGATATATTTAGACATGGAAAACAGTAATGCCACTGAACTCATGTATGTTCAATCCAAAGGACGGAACAGGAAAACAATGATTCCTGAGCACCAGGATGTAACAGTGAACTAATGTATCAATGTGTTCAAGAACTCTTTATGTGTAATGGATTATACACACAGGAAAGAGAAGATTCATTTAAAAGAGACTCTCGTGCAGTTATTTGCCAACATGTCTCAGCCATTGTTCTGTGCTGACACCCCAGAAGCTCAAAGATTTTAAATGCAGAATACAGAAGATGAGGACTTTAAGTTAACGCAGCCTTAACTGGACATAGTTTATTATTGGCCCCAAAGAGTGATATATGATCAGATCTCAAGTCCAGTTGACAAGACCATCTCCCAGTCCAAGCCAATGGAAAGCCTTCCACACAACATAATGCTACTGCCATCAAAAGTCACCATGGACATTCTGTTCTCTGGTCATAATGGTCATAAGCAGCAGTAGTTGTCTGCCACAGATAGTGTTTTTGTTCCACAAGCATTTTGGCAAACCTTTTAAAAGAAATATCTCTGCTCTCAACACATTTCCATAAAGCCTGGCTTTGTAAAGAGTCTGGGATATAGGTGTGCCATGGACAGTTTCTCTCACCATAGGCGTGTTTTTTGTTTTTTTTTGTAGCCTCTTTATAGTTACCATTTAACCTTTTAATTGCTTCACTTATTCCCACTTTAACAGTCTCCGACAGAAAAGAATAATGTACATCTGTGATTTTACACAGTGAAGTGTGGTTGGATGTGCCATATTCTTTCAATTTTTAATAATAAATGTAATGGGGCTTTGTTTATAATCCAGCCCTGATTGATGCTTCTCCTAATTTTTATCCCAACTTATCTTAATGATGCTGTTTTATTAGAGCTCTAACAAATTCTGTGAGATCACATGATATTTTAATTGTACTCCATTCAACTAATTATGTGACTTTTGAAGGGAACTGGTTGCATCAAAGCTTATGTATGGGTTTAGACAAATCGGGTGAATACTTATGCAATCAAGACTTTAAAGTTTTTTATTTGTAAACCATTTGGGAAAGCTATGTAGATTTTTTTTCTTTACTTCAACATTATAGAATATCTTATAAAGAGTGATATCAGTGACGTACCATCCTAATTAAATCCAAAATGTGGTAAGTTCAAGAGGGTAAAAACGTATGAAAAATCACTATATATGCGAGTGTCTGTATGTATATAATAGAAAAGATGGACACTCATAGGGCTCAACAGGAGTAATTAGATATATCTATATATATATGCACATATACATACACACACACACACACACACACACACACACACACACACACACACACACACAGGTCTCAAAATTTCCACTTGCCCCATCGCAAATTGTGAGTGAAAATTGCGTGGGGGCGAGTGGAAATTAAGCTATTGAGACTGGCACAGCTATTTTGCTCGTCCAGCCACAGAATGGATGAGCAACTCCTCAGAGCGCAGGAGCTGACTAGGGGAAGCGTCATGGCTACTTGGAGACTCTTCACACATGCTCAGTGCAAGCTCTGTTTCCCTGGGCAAGCCGGCCGTGGCTCTGAAACCCCGAGCTTTCTGCTGTGTAAATAAACTCTGCAGATGTTAGAGCAGTGATTAACCCCTACTGTGCCACATGATCTATACAGTTTGGAATGTGTATGGTGACGCACAAATGTATTGATTAATATGAGCAAGTGTGTATGTGTAATGCCCTGTGTGCTATGCTGTGAGTATGCCCTGTGTGTTATGCTGTGTGTAATGCACTGTTTGTTATGCTGTGTGTTATGCTGTGCGTATGCCCTGTGTTTTGTGCTGTGCGTATGCCCTGTGTGTTGACCTGTGCATATGCCCCGTGTGTTGAGCTGTGCATATGCCCCGTGTGTTGTGCTGTGCATATTCCCCGTGTGTTGTGCTGTGCATATTCCCCGTGTGTTGTGCTGTGCATATGCCCCGTGTGTTGTGCTGTGCATATGCCCCGTGTGTTGTGCTGTGCATATGCCCCGTGTGTTGTGCATATGCCCCGTGTGTTGTGCTGTGCATATGCCCTGTGTGTTGTGCATATGCCCTGTGTGTTGTGCTGTGCTGTGCATATGCCCTGTGTGTTGTGCTGTGCGTATGTGTAATGCCCTGTGTGTTGTGCTGTGTGTTGTGCGCATTGTGCCCTGTGTGTGTTTGTGTTATGCCCTGTATTGGTCCAGCAAGAGAATGATTAGTCTGTTCCCAGGTACACTCGGTACATCTGTGCACAAGAAGGATAGGATGGAGTGGGATCAGGCAGGGCAACTGGTGGCAAGTAACTTTTAAGGCCTGGCTAGTAGCTCAGGACCTGAAATTTTGAGCCCTATATTATACACTGAGTGGCCAGTTTATTATGACCACCTGACGTTTGTAGGCAAATTAGCTATAAGTAGCTATAATTTCGTGCTGAAGTTGCTAAAGGGCTAGACCATTATAAATAGGGAAGCAGGTTGTTTACCACAACAGTAGATGTTAAAACGCGATTTAACAGCCTTTGAATGTGGGATGATTGTTGGCGCTCAGAGCCATGGAGCGAGTATCAGCAAAACAGCAGAATTCGTTAAATGTTTAAGAGGGGCTCATTGTTAAAGTGTTTATATATATATATATATACAC
>NW_017307116.1:541131-575172 GCF_000935625.1 Nanorana parkeri
TACCCACACACACAGTATTTACATACACCAGGAAGAAGACGGGGACACCCAGGAACAGTCCAAGCAGGTCTGTTCTGCACTTTTATTCAGCAATGCAGCAAACACAGGTTCAATGCAGGTAGGCTTTGTACAACAGATCCATAGCATAAAACAGACAAAATTTCTGCTCTTCCAAGCCACTAACTAAACTTCAGTCCATTCCTGACTAACAGGGTACTCCATTTTGGGTCATTTTTGCACCATTTTAGTGTTCAGACAGTAGTCAGCCTTTTCGCCCAGCAGTAGGCTCTCACAGTAGAGAGAATAAGAGAGCCTTAAGGTGCCCATACACCTGCCGATTATCGTACGATAATCGGCAGGTGTATGGAAGGCGTGCGATCGTTTCTACTATACGGTCGCACGTCTTTTGTCTTCCAAGCACGCCTGAAAACCTGCCGAAAATCGATTTTCGGCACGTTAGTGGCATGCTCGGATGACAAATACCGAACGGGCCGGCGTGCGCAAGTGCACACTGCCCGCTCAGCATTGGTATCATCGGAAGCCCTCCCCTCAGCGGGGAGGGCTTCCGATGATCGCAAGTACGATCTGCCTGTCCAAGATTTTAATTACCTCACAACCATTGCACAACTTTCTTTGTAAGGTGTGTGGCCAGCTTTAGAGTCTCAGTCAGCTCACATATCAAAAAAGCCTGTGCAAAACTGAGACTAATTAATGAGGCCTGGCTAAAAGGTAAGATGTAGACTTAAGGTGCCCATACACCTTACAATTATCTGCAGATTTTCTGTGGTCAGATGGAAAAAGTGCAACAGTCTATGCTAAGCTATGTGGATGGAGGAATCTCCCACTGGGTCAAGCTTCAGTATCTTGCAAGTCGGCCCCACTAGCTGTCAAAATACCTGAACAATCTGATTGGATGCAGGCATCGTTCAGGTGTTTTGAGAGCCAGCGGGGCCAACTAGCAAGATTACAGAAGCTTGGTCCAGGTGGAGATTACTCCATCCACATAGTCAGGTGTAAATGGAGGAATCTGTTGCACCTTTTCCATCTGACCACAGAAAATCTGCAGATAATTGTAAGGTGTATGGCCAGCTTTAGGAATAGAGGCTATTGTCTTGTAATTTACTTGAGATGCTCACATGATGGAGTTTTAAGTGAGGAATAAATATTAAAGCACTGATTGACCTTTTATTATATATGAGGTTAACTAGAGCGGGCGAGTATGTGTTCCCAAACAAGGGTGCGATTGTTCACTGAACAGTGACTTTTGGAGTGCTATTACACTTTTGGGGTGCTATTGGAGTCTTTTGCACTTTGAATCAGAGTACTTTGGATCTGTCATGAAGCCAGAGCCAGCCTGTGTAGCCAGAGTTTTAGGCAAGCACCTACACATGCACATGCGCATAGTCCTGTACAGGGGATTGTGTGTGGCCGCGTACCTCTGTGCGGCCATGTGCACACTCCACGCGTGCGCGCGGACGTGCACACGCGCTCGTTCCTAATGATGGCACCAATCAGGCTATTTAAGGCTGAGACACCTTGACCTCCCTGGTGACTGATCTTCAGCTGTACCCTGTCCCTTGTTTCTGAAACCTGTATACTTGATCCAATCATGTTACCGACCATAGAGCTGATACGCATTATTTATAGATATATACATATATATAATCAGTCAGGAAGGTTGGGATAGCACTAATGCGTTGTTCTGCATATAAAGGCAGAGTGAGAGGGATCTTGTGGTCCCATGTCTAACGCCCTAAATTTGCATTTGTGTCCCTGTTAAAAAAATTATCTCTTTAAACAGAAAGTTAACATCTACTTCACCCCCATTCAAACTAGGGTTGCAACCTTTTTGGTTGAAAAATACTCTTTGCTAGTCTAATTTTCACTGGCCAGATAGCAAGCCTGGTCCAAGCTCTTTTTATAAACAATACTGAGGTAAGTTTACAGAAATTCTTACAAAAGAACCTATACATGTAGCAGAAGAATGTACCTCTAAACCACATCAAGGAAAATGGGTGGGCTTTTTAAACTAGCACTTTTCAATTCAGTAGGGTTTGAACGGCTTCAGAACTGAAGACTCAAGTGTTTTTTTATACAAAAGGGACAGTGATATTTATGTCTGCCTCAGCAGACGCAGACATAACCATTAGATATATTAGATACATACTGCAACCTTCAATTTGACCTTGTATGAGAAACCTAAATAGGAAGATCTTGGTCCTGGCAAGATGAGAGTTATGGAGGACACGCAGTAAGTTAATGGAAGTGACCATATCCTGAAAGTTATTCCCATCTGGCAGAAACATCAGCGATGTCCGATTTCAGGCAATTATGCCTGTCGCTATGCAAAACCATGCACACGTCATTTTTTTTAGGATGTAGACAAGAAAGATACGCATTCATACAGAGAGAGAAACTGAGGTGAGAACCCAAGGAAAAATGGTAAAACTATGAACACTTTTTTTTTCTTAAATATATAACTATGGAAACGTAGATGAAACCCAGCAGGTGGTCAAGAAACAATCTGTAGAAAAGCAGCAGTATTTTTAGGGCAATCAGAGATAGTTTGAGAAATTTAATTAAATGGCACTAAGGCTGCCAGTGGCTTAGAGAAGCAGCAGTGTATCTTCAGGTTAGACAATCACTCCCAGGAACACAATTTACACAGTGTGTCTAATTGGTAAAGGATATATTATACTACATTATTTCCTGAAAATTGGGAGCTGTCAACAACATACTTTCATACGTCTAACTACACAACTGCATATACTATACTGAAAATGATATGTCTATTATTTCACTAAAAACTTGGCCTTTCAAAGAAAATGCTTCACAAGGTAGATCATTATTATGCTATTAAAGTATATAATGCATAGAGAAAAATCTTTTGCAATATAGGCAAACTAAAGATAGATTTGTCAGCTCAATTCAGACACTACATTATTGTTATACTGTGTTTTGACAGAAAGCTTAAGCAAGGTGTAAAATCTACTTTTCCCCGAAAAGAAATAATCTTGTGACGACATTTATTATGCTTACTATAGCTCACCACACGTTACAATCTGACTGTACAATAGCCTTTGGATCTACCAACAACTTTGTAGTGCAAGTGCCTGCCTGTTTGGATACAGATTCACTGCAGAATTTACATTCTTATATTTCATAATTTTGTTAATTCCTAAATTGATTGTACAAAGACTAGACGGTCAGATTGTGTATGGTGAGCCTAATGCCACTAAATACATTTGTGCACATTAAAGTGTCAAAAGGTCTTGTTTGGCTTTGTAGTCAATAACAACAGTTTCTTTTATTTTACTCTCTATGCAAAAATGTAAGCGAGAATATTTTAGTTGTGATGGGCAACAAAATGTCTTTTTCCCCCCCTTATCAGACATTGTTAAATAAGGCCCTTTGTTACAAGAAAGGCTAAAACCTAGCTTTTTTTTCTTTTCTTTTCTTTAGTAGTTTGCAGAAGAGCACCACTATTCAAGGCAAGACAAGATAGATAGATAGATAGATAGATAGATAGATAGATAGATAGATAGATAGATAGATAGATAGATAGATAGATAGATATAGGCGTGAAGAAACTTAATTTAAACTGTTTAAAATGAACTTTAAATCGTGTAACAGGACCTTTAAATCAGCTAGCTCTCTCCAATGGGCTCTAGTTTCAGTCCGAGAGTTTGATTTGTAAAGTCCATCTGCCCCCCTGCAAAATACATCATCCAAACACCTGGCTACATATGGCACAAGTTATAAAACTGCGAAATGTGCCTCAACCTAGCCTCTGCAAACACATGACAAATGCTAAGTGGCTGGGCCCCAATGCGCGGCTTTGATCCTTTTTTTTCCCTTTTCTGTTCATGAGGATTTAATCTAGTGACAAGAAAGCAAAACAAATGCATTTCGGAAACTCTGGGAACTAAGTACAGCTTTCTGGCTTTTAAAATGATTGAAGTGGGGACGAAGGCGGACTGAAATCCTGTTCTTATTTTAACTTGTTTTTTACTCTGCACAGACAGACAAGGCAGTATTGTACTCCTTTCACCTAGCATGAAGATACTCTTGTCAGATGTCTTGTTCAGGGCAATGTGAGGAAGTTTTAAGATAGGTTTACCTGCCAGATGAGTAGATCTTCAAGCAAATAAGGCTGTACATTTCATGGGACATGTGATCAGATAATTTCCTACTGGTTTCCGCACTGAGATGATGCAAATATGATTCGTAAAAAAAAGTAAATGTAAAAAATTATTGGACGAAAGTTACTCGAATAGTCAAATCTAGGCTACCTTGATATAGTAACATGGGTGGCTTATTTATATATAATAGTACACATGTACACATATCCTCTGTTACATCTATATATTTGAGCTGGAACATTGATTTTTACCTATCGTTAATCAGAAAGTGAAGTCTGAGACTAACACAGAATTCAGGATAGGCAGTGCATATAATTAGAACTTTATTATGGATGAACTTTTAGGTATTAATGAAAACAAACCCCTTTTCTGAGAAAGTGATGCCCAAAGAAAATGCCTACTGGTGGAAAAAAAATATGCATACAAAGTTATGAAGCAGAATCTAGATTTTCTTAAACAAGCATGAGACCTATATTACATCTTCATTAAGGTGGGCATCTTTATGAACAAATCGCCATCAATAAACAATAAAAACATCTGTGCATAGCAAGCATTCTACAAGCACAGCAGCACATGTAATATCCACTCTCATGCCATCACTGTACCTCCAAACTTATTTTTATCAAGTGGTGGCATGTTAGCCTTATTTAAAGGAGAACTATGAGGCGAGTGAAAATCAGTTTCATTGTCACAGGTCGGTTCAAAAGATCGGGAAGTGAGCGAACACATACCGTCGGTCTCTCACTTCTCGATCTATCCCTGCAGAGAGCCGTGACTATCACTCACGGCTCCTTGCAGGGATTCCCCCCATCCCCGCTCCGACCCTCCAGCACTGACTGGCGGAATGGACGGGGGAGGGGGCGGGTACAGCTGGCCCTGCCTCTAGATAGGCAGAGCCAGCTGTCATTCACGCAGTTGGGTGGATCCAGACAGTAATGTCGGGATCCATCCCGGCTGCGGCGTCTCAGTATACTGCGTGCTGTAGCTCGTGGTATACTGAGCTTTGGGTGACGGGAGGACGCTAGTTTGTGTCCTCCCATTACCCTTAGGAGAACTATGGGGAAAAGCCCTGACCCCATAGTTCTCCTATAAGGGAGCTCTACCCTTAACAATATCTGATAGGTGGGGATATATTATCTAGAACAGGGGCGACCACTATTTTTTGTCTGGAGATCTACTTTTCAAATGACGAGCTCATTGAGATCTACCAATGAAAAAACACCTGCATTCAGGGGCGGGAGGGGGCGTGTCGGTGCATTGAAGACAATGGCACCGCTGCCAGGCTCCGTAGGCAGGCCCCTCGCCCACAGTGCATTAGTGCCTGTGTTCCAGTCCAGTGCGATCCGCAAAAATGCTGCGAGCACTATTTTTGCAGATCGCACTGGACCGGAATGCAGGCACTAATGTGCCTGCGTTCTGAGTGAGGGCGATCGCAATGTGGGCGATGCCATTGACTTCAATACAGCTCCACACCCCCTCCCGCACCTGAATGGTCTCCAACTCTTGGCACAATATGCTAGGCTAACCAGAGAGACAGTGGTTCCATTAAGGCCATTTTACACTAAGCCGTGTTTGATTTCCAACAATTATAACCATAGGCACAGAATTAGTGAGCATTTCAAAGGTAAAACTCCACGGAGGCTTAGCACAGCTTGATAAGATAAAGAGTCAATTCATATTAAGTATTTAGCATGCTAACAAAATGTTAAAATATTCCGGAAAGTATTTAACCTTTAAGTGCGTACCCCCCTGTTGGTTGCTGCCCTTTTTGCTGACTCTCCTACTGTTCTCTTTCCTCAGCTCCCCTGTAGAGGTCTCCTACTGGACAAGTGCCCACATCATAATTTCCCTCTTCTCTAAAATTCTCCCAGCTAGTAGTTAAAAGTTGCATTAAAGCCATTTTCGCTCCCTTGTTTCCTCTTATATCTCCCCTGCCAGCACCACCCACTGATACTAGATAAGTGTTAACTGTGGTGTGCTGGACCAGTCACAAAAATCAATGAGCTCATAGGATCTCAAGACCACCGGCCACCCTCCCCTGCCATCTGTGCCTGCATGGCCGATCAGCTTGGAAGATTAACATTTTCTTTTCCTGAAGCTGCATCATACTATAGTTTTACCGTGTACTGTTTGTCTGTACAGCTGTCATAACCATCAAAAGCTGAGTAATATTATAATGAGACATTGCATGCTGGGAAGAATGACCATCAAAGAATGGTAAACTCATCTGTGTACCACTTAAACCCCACTGTTTACTATTTAAGTTTGTGATGTATGGGCTTTCTTTATTTACTATGCATTCTATGTCCAACCTAGGTTAAACTCTCTGCTAATTCTGGCCATCTTCTATCTATTATCATTATTCAGGATTAATATAGCTCCATCAGTCTGTGCAGTGTTTAGGGAACCCTAATATACCACAGGAAGCCGGGGTCCATCATGTGCCACAAGATGTTGCAGCCAGTCACGTACTAAAGGAAGCCAGGACCTCATGCTCCATGTTCATGTCACAGATAGGAATCTGAAAAAGTTTTCTGTTGCGGATGTGGGAGGATACTCTTGTACCTTATGTATTAAGAATGTAAAGAGAAAGCATGACTCACCAATGAGGCACACCTCAGTGTTAAAACAGCCAATCAAAATGTACTGCAATTCTTTTATTCATAAGAAACTCTTCAAATGGCATATCTAGCCATGGTAAAATACAGTATAAAACCAAACTGGGATATTTGCAAAGTCAGAGCTAGCAAGATCTCAATGTAAAATAATATTGAAAGGTTTTCATACATTTGGACTGCATTTTTCTATGCATTCTTTGAAGAGAAGAATACTCTTTGTATTAAATTCATGCACACTGCATTTTTCATGCAATTCTATTTATCTCTGTTGCAAGTGAAATTTTGACAAAACCCAGACAAAATCTTCTTGTTAAACGTAAAAAAAAAGAAAAAAAGCACCGAAAGGAAAACAAGTTGAATATATCGACACATTGATGCATTTAACTGCTCCATTGATGTAAATGTGTGAAGCAGGCATAAACCACCCTGGATGTAGTAAAGTCAAAAACAAACAAGGAAATGTCAACATACGCTAAATCACCAACATCGGAAAAGGGACTGGAAAAGAATGCTTTTAATAAAAGAGCAGTTCTATAGCACCCCTTGTTGATGTTTACTTTCTCCCAATAAAAAAAACAAAAAAACAATTCTCAACCAAATCATGAGTTGTACAATGTACAGATAATTAATGACAGTTTAGCCCTGTAAGGGTGTTTAAATTCCTGTTTATCGGTCCCTCATAATTATGTTTGTCCTATAGGGTTATGGCACTAACATCCCTATACGGCTTTATTTTCATTCCAACAGCTAAGAACATAAACCTGTTTCTCTGCGTGGAATGACAACTGTTTCAAAACCCACTATCCTCTTTAATCAATAGGCAAGGTAAACAGGCCATCAAAACGGCTTCCCTTGCAATGTGCACGCAGGATGTCCAATGTCCCAATGAGGCGTTTTGCCAACAACCCTCAGATCCACATCAAATGTAATTTTCAAACCAATTAGCTCGGAAAGCTTCAAAACCAAAGCAGTGCCTTCCATGTTCTAATTACCAGGCCATCCTATTCAATTCCTAATGAGAGGAAAGACAAAGGCGGTATATGCATTAGGGTCTACTTCAAGAATTCCTTTTCTTTTTGCAAACAGATCCTCTTTTGTTCTGGTTAAACACCAATTACTCGGCTCTCTCTAATATGCAAATGAGTTGAAATTAGGGCACCATGTATTTCGATCCCACTTCTTGCCAAGTTTGAATAATAATAATAGTAATAAAAAGAAAAATATAAAAAAAATGCAGACATTTGCACAAACCAGTTGCAGCAACCCTTCTGGGGGTTTTCAATTGCAGGCACTTTGTACAATGCTAATGTAATTTACAAAGCATTCTTCTGTGTGATCTATAGCTGTTCCCATCAGCTGAAATCCTATGAGGTAGAAGTAAGAATAAGTCCTTGGCTCCTTTATATAGAACTCTACCAAAACCTTATGCCAATTTACTTTCACCTCTGCTTGGCACTGCACTGCTCTATTCATTACAGTAGAAGAGAATGAGTATTACTAACCCTGCTACATCATGAAATCAACTGACCATGCTCTGAAAAAAGTAACCTCTTAAGTGCTTACGCATCAGCAATAAAAGATGCAGCAGAAAGCACTAAGTACTATCATGGCAGCTCCTTCCATGGAGATTGGTATGCTGTATCTTCCTATAAGTGTATTGTGCAGCTTTACAACTAATGGGTAGATAGGAGAAGATCTATACCTCTAGAGAACAGGGAAGCAGGTGTGCAGCCATACCGCATAGCAGCATCTTATTGCTCAATGGTTACATAAGATCTTTCATACCACAGAATTATTTTTCAAAACCAATATTGCAGCCTCTCTCTGTGATTTTTATTTTTTTAGAAAAAAATAATAATAAATAGCTTTAGCCTCATTCACGGCTTTCATAAACACTAATACATTAAATTGTAATATTTCCAGTTAATAATAAACTACTCGAATCCTAAAAGTTACTTTATAAACTATGCAAAGACTGAAGTGCATGAGCCATTCTCCCCTGTCTTGGCCATGTATTTTAACTGTTAATTTTGCCATGATTTATTTCATAGTTTTTCATTATTTGGGCTTTTAATTCTATTTTTTTTACAAATAAATAAAATTATTCCAAACTAGAAAGATAAAAAAATACGGTATATTCCGGCGTATAAGACGGGTTTTTAGACCCAAAAACACTGCCCGAAAATCGGGGGTCGTCTTATACGCCAGGCATACTGTATAGCCGCGCTGAGCCAATCACGGCAGGCTTTGTATTAACGAATACAAAGCCTGTATTAATGAATGCAAAGCCTGCCGTGATTGGCTCAGCGCTGAGCCAATCACGGCAGGCTTTGTATTAATGAGGTAAGAGGCTGTAATCCCGAGTGTGGCTCGGGCGGTTACCACTTATGGTACTGAAAATTAACCCCGAGCCACACTCGGGAATACCGCCATGGAGGTTAGTGGGTGCATTTAAACATTATGTTGGGCTATACTCGTCTTATACGACGAGTATAGACCAAAACCTATATTTTAACACAAAAAGTAGGGGGTCGTCTTATACGCCGGCAACTACGGTAATCTGAAAATGTATGTTCATTTATAGTTCTCAGAACATGTGTAGTATGGGCGGATGCTGTGGCCAGCCTGCTATTGGCTATTGCAATTTGAAATGGCTATTGCACCTGCCCACTACCTGCTGTATATACATTGAGCTGCTGCCTGCGCAATCTTGCCTCAGCTGTCATTCCCTGGCTCAAGCTATTCAATCGAAAAAATAATCGGACAACGAATCTATAATGAAAATAATCATTAGCTGAATCACTAAAAAAATCACTCACCATACCTTCTCAGTATCACTCACCATACCTTCTATGTGCGGACATTAAAGCCTAATACACAAATATACAGGTGGTTATCAGTCTTAAAGTGACACTAAACTCAGTTAAATCTTAAAAATGCATTCAAGTACCTTAACTATTAATACAAATGTAGCTTATTTGTGTATAACTCAGCTGTAGATCATCAAATCATCTCTGAATTGGTGCTGACACTGTCCTTCCTTCTGGAGGGTGGCTACTTTTGTTCTCATTACACGCTGCCCGGCTTTCTGATTGGCCTGGAAGCCGGCTCCATCTTCACTAGTGACGAGAGAGAGCATGGAGCCAGCTTCCCGGCCAATCAGGAAACCGGGTAGCATGTAATGACTCGCTGCCTGGCTTTCAGATTGGTCAGAAAGCAGGCCAATCAGGGGGGTGGAAAAGGGGGTAGAGTAAACATGCGAAACAAACCAAATACTGTACGACCTGCAGGCAAAGCACAAGGTTTACAAAGACAAACAGTGTATTTATTCCATTTGCAATATGTACCGTAGTACATATGATGTCCTGTTTGTAGGTGTCTGAACACCATTAGTGGTAAAATGCAACCACGTGGCCCAAATGTTGCGGAAATTCTAACTAACTAGGTCTAGTTAGAATTTTGTAGGATAGTCTGTGTTGCCTCCCATGGCAAATATAGGAGACAATTGTCTGTCAATTTTGGCATTAAACATTTAGGGCAGAGCGATGGGCATCATCTGCAATAGAAATTGAATTTCTAGGTAACACACAGCTGCAATAGAAATTGAATTTCTAGTAAAGCATTAATTTTAACAATATTAATTCCTCCCATCCCTGTAAATGAGACCCTATTCCAGTTTTCAAGATATGTTTTGATCGTCTTTAACAATGGAGCGAAGTTCTTTGAGTTCTTAGGTGGTGAGAGCTGACAAGCTGGAGGCCCAGATATTTCAGTGATTGGTTTAAGCACAAATTTAAAAAGGGCCCTAAATCTTGTAGATCCAAGGTAAGGATATGTAGGGAGGTGATCGGTTCCGAAATGTAGAAAATATTTTCTATAATATTTATTTTAGATTCCAAATAAAATGTTCACTAAAATAATTAAAATCTTATGCATGTGTTATGGGAATGTCTAGTGTGAGTATCGATTTACACCAATGTTTTGGAGGCGTTTTTCCAAGGTAGCTTTTATTCAACAAAATGGATAAAAAGCTAAAACATGTCTGCTAATTTAAGTTTGTGTCCAAGTGATGTGAACTATCCTTAATGCTGGCCTTATACAGGGCTATTTTTTATCTGACCCAACAGATTTGACGAACTTGGTATGAAACAAAACTGGTTTGTTTCCTGTACAAAAATGATTGCAGATGGCTTATAAACAATCAAATATTGAACAAACCATTTTCCAATGTAACAAAAATAACTCCCTACAGATCATTAACAGATTTTATGAATGTGAGCAATTAGAGGGAAAAGGTAATACAAAATTATAGAGCTGCAACAGTTATTCGATTAAGTCGATTAAAATCGACGATGGAAAACGTTGTCAACGTTTTCCATCGTCGATTCATCGGCTAAAATTCAAATTTCCCGCTCGCCGATGCACGGAGCTGCACGCCGCTTACGCCACTTACGCCCGCCGCTTACGCCACGCCCACGTCGTTTAAGCCGCTCGCGCCTAAATACATTGGTTTTCTGCATTTCTGCATGTATAATACATTGGTTTTCTGCATTGCCTTGTATTGTGCATGGTGTTATCGTTAGCTGCAGCCCAACAAAATTAGCATCTTTTGATGTTGTACCGAATTTTACAATTGTCTATATCTTCGTCAAATCTTCATAGAATTTACTGTCAATAGCTGGCCAGAAATATACAATTTCACAATCCAATGCAGGATAGCTTCACCTAATGAAACTGTTCTATATACAAACATAGTCAGTACCTATGTTTGACCAGAGTGGCAGGTTTCTTCAGAATTACTGAGCCAGGCAAGTCAATCTAGTAGACATTTTTAGAGTGAAACTCTAGTCAAGGCAAAGATCACCACCAGGAGTATGCCCCCTGCTCTTTCTTCGTAACTTGTTTGTATTGCTTAATATATCACTTGAAAACTAAATAACGCATTTAAAAAAACACAGGAACAGGAAGTGAGAAAAAAAATCTCTTCAAAGTGAGGGGGTAGCTGCTACCAGAACAGGCATCCTGCTTTGCAAGATTTACCCTCACCTCCTGTTATGGTGACAACTGTAAAAGTCTGGTTTCCCATCATTTGCAGTCCCAATAATAATAATGGTCACCAAGACAAATAAATAGGGTGAATCTAGCTATCGGGGACACAGTCAAGGAAAAAAAATAAAAAAATTTATAGGAGCTCTAACCCTTCCCAACAATCCAAAACTATCAGGGTTATTCACAAAAGGGTGAAGAGTTTGGAGAAGACAGGAGAAGTGAACGATTCTGGCCAAAATAGCTGATTTGGAAACATTCCCCAATTCAGCTCACTTTCCAGTTCAGCTATGATGTTCTAGATTGTTAATTTCTCCTGCCTGCTCCAAACACTTCACCCTTTTGTGAATAACCCTGTAAAACAAAACACGTTTTCTCTTTGCACATAATTCAAGTGCACATGGGGTGTATCTTTCTGGGAGCTGCAACAGAGTCTGAAACAAGTTCTAAATAAGACAGTCAGACAAGGAAAGGATTCTGTATTAATTACATTGGTTTGTGCCCAATGACCAAAGGGCCATATGGAGCCCACACAAGCAGGGCATCATTTAGGTTTTCTGTTCATCTTCTGTTACAAGTGAAAAAAGAATTTCAAGATAAAGTAAAATCCAAGGAGGTAA
Organism: Nanorana parkeri; assembly: GCF_000935625.1. Lineage (NCBI taxonomy): Eukaryota > Metazoa > Chordata > Amphibia > Anura > Dicroglossidae > Nanorana > Nanorana parkeri. Next base: position 553,558 of record NW_017307116.1, read on the forward strand.
GTGCAAAAGAAAAATATTTTGCATACTTGATACTGAGTTTTATTTTTCCAACAGATTTTCACATTGGGATTTGCCCAGCCTGGCTTGCCAGTGAGGTCCATGCTTCTTTCCACAATCTAAAATATGAGTATGCCTCACAAAGATTACCAAGGAAAGCCATGCAGATAAAAAGATTGACATTATGTCAGCTGAGCAAGGCATATTACACTAGACTTTAAAGTGTGAGGCATTAAAACCAAACTACAGAAACAGTGCTGTACTGTGTTATAACATAATCCCTCTTTGATGGACAAAAAGGAAAGAAAAAACTTCTTCTGTTATTAAAGGTTTCCAATAAGCTTACAATTATTGATGGAGTACAGAAAGAATAGCTGTTTCTTGAATATAAAACAGGCTCCAGAACAAAAGGTTTGATCTACATTAATCTGTGTGTTATTTGGGGTAATCTTTTATCGCAGCACAAATCTGAAGCCGAGCGCTAATAGAGAGCTTGACGAACAAAACATTTTTACAGCTTTTGAACAGGTTGGGACAGAAAAAAAAAAGACCCATTTTTACATAATTAAAATGCTGCTCTGTAAAAATAAACGAGCCATTTACTGAGCATCCAAACAATCCGTTCCGCACACTGAGCACGTTGAAGTATTTTATGGCAGAAAAACATATTGGGCCTGTTAAAAAAGAAACCATTGTTCAGAGGGAATGGAAAGCTTTTGCGGGCATCTCGCATCAGAAAATATGTTTAACTATACAGTATAGCGTAAAATAAACATTTTGCACAACATTAAACAGACAATATGGAATTTCCATATTTCCTTGCTAAATAGAAACGCTGATTGCTTTCATACTTAAATGGGAAATACATTCATAACATTTTGTTATACTTAATTACAGCAAATGCTTGTACTGCAACCATTTATCTCTGTGTGGTTAGTGGGAATCAGTAGGCTCCATATCACTAAAAGTGTTGGTGCGACTGGAAACGTAATCTGCAATGGTATTTAGATATTCTATGTTTTCAGCTAAAGATTTTGACTTGGTTGCACTATAAATACACAACCATTCTGAAATACATGGTGTCATCCATTGCAGTTTCATGCAAAGCTTTACAAATAAAAATCCACTTCAGTCAAGGTTCTTAATATCATGAGCAATACATGCTTTGAAACCAAGACCATTTGGCAAGATCCTTCTTTCCCTCCTCCCTTTCTCCCTTACCAACTGGCCCCCCAATTTAGTTACACCCCCCCCCCCACCTTTCAATAGGTCTCCATTAGGTACCTAAAGTTATCCCTACACCACCTTTAGAATTCACCCATATTTAGATTAAAAAGAAAAAGGCTGCTAACAAACCTCTTCTTTTTACATGATATATATATTCATTCCAGGTTGGTACCTATTTACAGATTGCATTGAGTGGTCGGTAGTTGCAGTTATTAGGAGCAATCCCAAACAGATCACTACTTAACTCTGCTTATGCCCCTGTCCTATTACACTTTCCGAATTTCACTTTGGGAACTGCAGAGTCCATTGATGTTGCAATCAAACCGGTCTGTAATGTGAGAAAAAAAACGAAAAACACACAGTATTTTAGACATGAATCCTCTCGAACCTGCACCAGGCAATGCAGGCAGAGCCTAGCCACTTTTAACACCTGCAATGGATAACACTGTCAAATAAAGTACTGTACCTATATCAAAATAGAAAAAGAGTTGGTTGTAACTGGATACATCTGGGAAAACTGCTTATCTGGGTGTTCAGATCCTAAGGTTTGCTCAAAGATAGTATTACTCATTTCAAAGTAAGCTTCTGCTAACATTTCAGCTGCCTGTATGCAATTGCTCAGTTGATTTTAGATTTGATTGAATATGCTCATTCCACACTACAGGTACCCGCAGAAATGAAAAGCTGGCTCAAATGACACTCTCACATGTTTGTAGCCTCAATGCTGGGCAATGACCACCTTTAGAAGAAAGGGGGGGGTCAATAAACCGGAAAGTTAGAAAACCCATCATAATTGTCAAAATGCAAATTTAATAAACCAGCACATGCATCTTGGTCCCTGCTCTGCAATCCCCCTCCACTGGAGATAACTGGAGGTTTTGAGCCTAGCTTACAAATTGAAGCAAAATTTTTAGCATGCAAATATGTGAGATGCCATTGTGGACTTTCCATAAAAAGTACAGCCTCAGCACTGCCGTGCTTATCCTGGCTTCAGTAACAAAGAGTTTATTTTATTGGGCCACAGTTAGTTCAGACTTTTAAACTGCATTTTTGCTTCATGTAAATGATTCACTAAGTAGTGAACACAAAATGAGGGCTGCAGCCCCAGAGCCTGGAAATATAAAAGACAAACCCTAACCCACAGACTTTATACTGTATTTCTCACAGTTTCAAGGTTCAATATTGCTTTGTGGTGTTCTTATGACACAATGTCCTGGGACCTTCTAAAGTCTATAGACAGCTTCAACATACCTAGATGAGTTTGCCCAATCTCTATTATCTTGACAGACTAAGAAGATAATTGGCGAATGTAAAGCCCTCTTATACCTTTGTAGACCTTTAAGAGAATAAGCCACAACTACACTATATTGCCAAAAGTATTGGGACGCATGTCTTTACACACACATGAAGTTTAATGGCATCCCAGTCTTAGTCCATAGGGTTCAATATTGAGTTCGACCACCCTTTGCAGCTATAACAGCTTCAACTCTTCTGGGAAGGCGTCCAAAAGGTTTAGGAGTGTGTCTATGGGAATGTTTGACCATTCTTCCAGAAGCGCATTTGTGAGGTCTGGTACTGATGTTGGACGAGAAGGTCTGGCTCGCAGTCTCCGCTCTAATTCATCCCAAAGGTGTTCTATCGGGTTGAGGTCAGGACTCCGTGCAGGCCAGTCAAGTTCCTCCAACCCAAATTCGCTCATCCATGTCTTTATGGATCTTGCTTTGTGCACTTGTGCACAGTCATGTTGGAACAGGAAGGGGCCATCCCCAAACTGTTCCCACAAAGTTGGGAGCATGAAATTGTCCAAAATGTCTTGGTATGCGAATGCCTTAAGAGTTCCCTTCACTGGAACTAAGGGGCCAAGCCCAACCCCTGAAAAACAACCCCACACCCTAATCCTTCCTCCACCAAACTTAACACTTGGCATAATGCCGTCAGGCAAGTACCGTTCTCCTGGCAACTGCCAAACCCAGACACGTCCATCAGATTGCCAGACAGAGAACACATCTCCACTTCTCTAGAGTCCAGTGGCGGCGTGCTTTACACCACTGCATCTGATGCTTTGCATTGCACTTGGTGATCTAAGGCTTGGATGCAGCTGCTCGGCCATGGAAACCCATTCCATGAAGCTCTCTATGCACTGTTGTTGTGCCAATCTGAAGGCCATTGACTCTGTAAGTTAGCTATTGACTCTGCAAACAGTTGGCGACTTCTGTGCACTGTGCGCTTCAGCATGCGCTGACCCCGCTCTATCATTTTATGTGGCCTACCACTTTGTGGCTGAGTTGCTATTGTTCCCAGTTGCTCCCACTTTGTTATAATACCACTAACAGGTGAATGTGGGATATTTAGTATCAAGGAAATGTTACAGAATGCCTGAATCCAATGATACTTTTGGCAATATAGTGTATCTAAAAATGGAAATGTATAGATAATTCTACTTGATTCTCGAGAGTTATTGCGAGAGTACCAAGCTTTCACAATTTACACACACAATTATAGGGTACAAGCATGCATATATGGCAATCTGTGAAAAACAGAAGTATTTTAATGTTCACACTGTTAACCAAAACCAGAAGTCATATGTGTCTAGCCAGCAATAGATGGTTTTATAGAAGAGATTATCTTGTTATTTAAAAAAAAAAGTTGAATGCCTTTGTAAAAACATGTCAAAAATGTGTTATAAGAAAAACCAAAGCAGGTGATTCAAAACATGAAGGGCTTGTTCACACCAAATCCGGGCCAGATCTGGATGAGTTTCTGCATATGTAGTGCGTTTTGATGCATTCTGTCCCTTTTTTTTTAGCCTAAAATGGCCTTTCATGTGTGGTCCAGTGCGTTTTTTATGCGTTTGCATGCGTTTTGGGTGCGTTCCAGAGCAGAAAAAATAGTGACTGTTGCGATTTTTTCCACATGCACTGGAACTGAATGCTGTGGTGTGAACTATAGCCCAAAATACCATTGGAATACATACGTTCTTAAACTGCTCTGTTCTGCATCTGCTCCGCACTTGGTGTGAACAAGCCCGAAAGGTTGAAAAGTTGATGCACAGGGTTAAAAAAAATCTCCCAGGAGTAGCGTTCATGACAAAAGAAAAAAACTACTGTTATGATATTTACAGTATTATATGTGGGTGTTAATCAAATAAGCAACCTTTTCCTGGTTTATTGACAGTGAATGAATGGCACCAGCTTGATTTTATGCTTTTCCTATGGCCAAAGCCTCTTAAAGGAAATACAGCGAACTGGTCAGATGGTACTGCATAATGCTGATATTAATTACATGTAACAAATTCTTTCAGACTATTTGCTGATTCACTACTTTCCACTACTAATTCACAATCAACATCATGACCAAAAATAAGACAAAAAAAAAACATGGAACATGACATAAATTAAGCACAAAGCATGGTCTCCTGAGCTGTCAGATGCTGCAGGCCTGCAACGGATGTGTGCTGTATTTTGTTCAACGATTTTCTGGGAAATTAAAGGTTGTTCAGGAAAGACTAGCCTTTGTTTACTGCTGCAACAGTGGGGGGTCTATGGGAAGGATTCTGACAGGAAACTGTGGTTTCCAACTGCAAATCCTGCTCTTGTTCTCCCTCCCTATTTGTGGTGTAACTTAATTGCAAAGAACCAACCACACCATAAAATTAAAAAAAGGCTCAAGTGATTGTGAATAGGAGATAGGCTCCAGCTGTATAAAACTGGTATAAATTAGATAACAAGCAGGCAGCTCTTGAACATAAACATCCTATTCTTCAGCTCTTTATTTAATGCCTGTCATTTCCTTTTCTGTATTTTAAAATTTGAAGCAAACATCCACACCTGACAGTAGTTGAAGAACAATAGCTATGTATTAATAATCGGAAATCAATATTAGTAAGCAATAAAAGGAAGCAGGCATGTTAATGCAGGATTATTATATTTAGGAACTCAATTTGAAGAAAAAAAAAAACAACAAAGTTTAAAGTAAACATTGTAAAACATCATAGTCCACCAGTGCAATAATGTTTGTACAGTAGTCGTAGCCCAGAAGGCAAGTCACATTTGTCGATTAGTGACGCCATGAGGCAGATGCCCATTTAGTTTCCTAAAATGACACGGTGGGCCAAAAAAGGATTCTGGTGTAGATGTTTTCCGAAAACATCCAGACCAGACCAGTGGTAGGCCTCTTTCAGCTGCGCTCAGCAGCTGCCCGAGCCTCAAATTACTTATATGAATGTAAGGACCAGATTTGGATAGATTTATCTGTTACCGTCCTAATTTGTATCTGCTGCTAAAACAGTTCTGGAGAAGTGGAAAGAATTATTCATATATCTATGAAATCTTTCGCCTTCTCTCAGTCTTACTTCCATAAGTTCCATTCTATGCAACTTACTTATTGCTCTGAGACAATTCTCGCCTGCCATCTGAACTACAACTCAACGTCTGAACAATGTAACATTATCACTGCTTGCTGGAAGTAATGCATGATGGGTTATATTGTCTTGAGAAATCAAGATTGCATCACATGAATCAGCAGGGAAAGAGATACAAAGCACACTGGGAATCCAGGAAGTTGATGAAAGTGATGGGCAGACGGAAGGCAGAACTCGCTACATAACAGAGATTTTTTTCATTATGAAAAAAACAACTCTAGTATGTATTCCTATTACAATGCTGTTGTTATACCAGGACAGTATATGCTGGGACTTTACAGCTCCTTTAATAGAGTTCAGTTTATCATTAAAGGAGAACTATGGGGTCAGTGTTTTTCCCCATAGTTCTCCCTAGGGTAACGGGAGGACACAAACTAGCGTCCTCCCGTTACCCTAAGCTCAGTATACCGCGAGCTACAGCTCGCGGTATACTGAGACGCCGCAGCCGGAGCGGATCCCGACGTAGATGACGGGATCCGCCCAGCTGCGTGAGTGACAGCTGGCTCTGCCTATCTAGAGGCAGAGCCAGCTGTACCCACCCCCTCCCCAGTCCGTTCCGCCAGTCAGCGCTGGCAGATCGGAGCGGGGAGAGGGGAATCCAGCATCTCCCCCTGTCACGGCAGATAGCAGTGACAGGATCGAGAGGCGAGCGAACCCGGTATGTGTTCGCTCACCTCCCAATCTACTGAGCCGACGTGTGACAGTCTCATTGTCACAGGTCGGCTAGAACTATGAGGTGAGTGAAAAGCACTCACCTCATAGTTCTCTTTTAAAATCCAAAAAATACAGCATGTCTACTTTCAAATAATACCACAAAATATGGGATTCTTAGCTATCTACATAATAGGGTAATCTTTCTATGCATTTATAACACTGCTGTCCTGTTTGGATAACCATTTAACATCACCTTTGCTTTGACAAAATGTTATCTTTCAATATACCATATAAAGTCATGTGTGTGTTTATTGTACATTGTTTTGCAAGTTTTGTACTACATCAATCTGTTTGCACTCAATGTACATTATACATTTCGTAAAGCTCTGCGCAAACTGTTGGCACTCTATAAATCCTGAATGATAATAATAATAGTCTGATTTTGTTATTATACAATACATCTGTGCTATGAATTAAAGAAAGGAAAACGATTTTAGATCTAATTATTCATATTAGAAAATAAGAGACTCTAATGTATTGTTAGCTGTACAGATTTCAAATAAGAGTTATTTTGTGTATCTAAATAATGTAAAATCACAGAAAAGTGAGCATAATAAAAATGCAAACAGTCACAACAACCTTTTTCGGTGGGAGAAACCAGTACAGAGGCTGCAATGCCAGGAATAACTCTTGCTGCTTCCTACTTTTCTCTGGCACCCACTAAAAGAGCCTCAGTCTTGTCGCTTCTATTGTCACTGGTTGTGTGACACAGAGCTCTGCTGGCCTTGCACTGCCGGAGGCATCCTTACATGAGAAAACACAGTGGAGAGGCTGGAATGAAAACACACACTGTGCAGGACACTGACAAATGTGCTTATGACAATTAGCCTTCATGGCTATTTCTTCACAAGGCTATTAAGCCAGTTTCATTAGGTGTCTGTAAACTGCTACAGCAGCAACAATTACATAGCATCCCTCCTAATTCTGTTTTCATATAATTTTTAGGTAGCATGCAATGATGATTAAAAGACAATTGGACACAGCAGGTTACCGAAGTACTGCATTGCAGAACAGGCAGTTTTATTACACAACTGGGAAGGTGTTTTTCACTATTAGTGAGGTAATATCCCTTGAGTTATCTCAACTCTTTTTATAGATGAAACCTAAAAGTGATTGACGGCTACTTTTTGCATGGTCCAGTGAACACGTTATGAACTGCAGTCACTCAGGAGATACTGCAGCAACAAATCACTGCAGATCTATGTAATTTGAACATTTTCATAATGGTTAAATTATTTCACCATGGCAAGGAAAAATGTGTACAGCCAATTAGAGCCAAGCAAACACATCACTACACTACACATCAGTGAGATCAGTAACAGTTGGCAAATATCTCCAAAGAATATATTCACTCAGGTACGTTCAGTTCAATATAGTCTTTTTTTTTTTGCTTCTCTCTTACAACAAAGTTTCTGGTTCTTCCTGGTGGGAGCAAGTATAATCCCCTTTCACATAAGTGTATGTGTCTAGCTCCTTAAAAACATATCTCATAAGCAATGAGGGTACGTATGTAACTCTCCTCCATTGTTCCAAATAAAAGGATATGTTGGTCTCGTCATAGCCACGGGAGATGCATCAGTTTTGTTGCCCAGACTGGAAGTAAAAAACAGGAGCAATGTAGGATATAATAAAATATTGCAACTTGACAAATTAATTCTTTCCTCTGCTGTTCAGAAGAAGCACTGTGCAGCAGTGTTAATTTCGTCATCTGCATGTTTTTTTAGTGATAAAAACGAAAGGAAACCTAAGTCATAGAGAAGTTAATGGAGCGAAAACAAAACGAAAATTCTGGGTTGACAAACGGAACGAGAATGGGAGGGACTATTGCATTTGGACTTCCGGTTCCCTGAGCTCTTCCTGTTCCTATAGTAGGGAAACATGCACAACTGAATAATAACCTACTGATCTACCCAGCGGGACACAAGCTAGCAAACACTTGCTGCACAGACATGTCAACGTCAGTGAGAAAGAGAAGAGCAGATGCATTGATGCATTTTACATTTGATGCTGATGAGAACAAGACCCTTTGTAAACCATGTGGAGCGACAATGGTAAGTCATAACAGGGTAATAGAGGTTTACTCCAGGAATATGAGTTTGGAAATTCTAGACTCTTGCTTACAGCTCTGATCAGTACAGAAATGCACTAAATCCAACACACAGATCCAATCGCTCCATGTGAAGAACCCAGTACAATACATGGAAGTTATTTAGTCTCTGAAATAAAAAACCCTCTAGTTAAAGTTTTGTTACCTACTTACACTACAGTAGGCAAATAATAGATTATTAGTACAGTAAATAATAATCTGTTGCACAGATCAGAGATTTATATTCTGAAGTGCATTTAGCCCAGGAGTGGTCAACTCCAGTCCTCCAGCTGTGCTTTAAATACAAATCCCAACATGTCTCTGCGAGTCATGCCTGTAACTGTCAGTGTTGCAATGCCTCATGGGACATGTAGTTCCATAACAGCTGGAGGGCTGGAGCTGCCCACCCCTAATTTAGCCTCCGTAGCAACCAGTGTCATACAGACGTCCAGCATGAAAGGATGTGGCAGCTAAAGGACTGTAGTAAGTAGACATGCAATAGTAGACAACACAAAATATCTGGCAGCATTATCAAAAAAGTCATCTGAGAGTTGCATGTCATGGTTTCCACAAAATTCAGGGCCATGGCCTCTAAAATAAAGATAAAGTGAGGAAATTGGCTAATACTTGTATGTACACTGGAACAACCTTGACAAAGAAAAAAAGACAGAACGAGAGAGAGAGAGAGAGAGAGAGAGAGAGAGAGAGAGAGAGAGAGAGAGAGAGAGAGAGAGAGAGAGAGAGAGAGAGAGAGAGAGAGAGAGAGAGAGAGAGAGAGAGAGAGAGAGAGAGAGAGAGAGAGAGAGAGAGAGAGACTGCAACTACCTAATGGAAATCTAAAAATACTGCAAAAAAAAAGAAACCAATAAAAAAAAAAGGAAAAAAACAAACATGTAAACACTTTTTAAAGGATTAATTTATAGTAAATCATAATGTGCAAACCTCACTTACAGAAACACAGGTGCTTCTTATTTTTGGATGCCTAAGTATGTGGTTCAAGGGATGCACTGAAGCATACTAAAGAGTCTTCCAGCTGTCTCAGGTCAATTTCAGCTGATGTGTATTTTAATTAAGGACGGGTAAATACAGAACATTTACAAAAACTGCACTGTTGTGACTTATTTACAGAGATTTGATCAAGACTGCCATGTCATAGCTCTGACTGCTAACCGTGTACTTTTCTGTACTGATTATACACCATGCAACTTAACTGTCAAAAACCAGGGCAATTCACAAACATATAATGAATGGGTGCATAAGCAGAGGGTTACTTTCAATAAAAATCATATTTGAAACAGTTCAACATAACCTGACACTTAGGCAACTGACGTTACATCAAATCTTCAGTTTTCCTGTAAATATTGAATTTGGTCCCAGCCCTCCTGTCTCGCAACTGGTCAATGGGGATGTTTATCACATTAAAAAAAAAACTATTAAAGAGCTACAGGGGTTGAGATGGGACTAAAGTTGACTTCTACAGGAAAGGTTCAGGTTTGCATATAACTATAGCGGCTGTCTATTGTAATGTCTTCCTTATATTGTAAAGCATTGCGCATCCTGTATTATAATAATATTCAAGCATTTTTGTTACCATATGCTCCATGGTGGAATGCATAACTACACAACAAGCAATGATAGAGTGTGAAAAGGAAGACAATAGATATGCAATTATCATATGTAAAATGATTCAGCAACACCAATCTCCTTGCTTAAAGAAGAACTCCATACAAATAAAATATTCACCCTTGCAGTGGGGCTACCCCCACACTCCAAGGTTTAAGTGCTCATTTTCAAAAACTGCAGAACCAGCACATGATGCTCTTCCAAACAAAATCAAACTTTATTAAACATGCATCTATACAAAAAAAACAACCCCTGACGCGTTTCTGCCTTAGTTCTAGCTATGACTAAGGCCGAGTAAAACAGAAACGTATCAGCAGTTGTTTTTTGTATGGATGCATGTGGAATAAAGTTGGTTTTTCTTTGGAAGAGCATTGTGTGCTGGTTCTGCAGTTTTTGAGATTATCACTCCAAAAGAGGGTCATTCGTGCACAGAATGTGGATTATTGTCAGGAAGCAGGGGATGTTACCTCTACTCGGGGACCACGGGCACGGCGCAGGGCACGGGTTCCCCTTCAGCTCGGTAGAACACCTGGTGCCCGAGGTGCAGGTGCGCATGCGCGGGTCATGCGGCGTGGGCGCATGCGCAGTACGCAGGCTGCGCGCGCATCCCCGGGAGCATAGCGTTCTTGCATCATCTGGCTATCAGGTGTGAGCCTTGCTGGGGGAGGTTCCCAGTACACACCTTCATCTTCCTCGCCTGCCATTGGTTCCCGGGGAGGGAGGCCTCCTGGTTGCCTCGGTGACCAGGGGGTGGTCCTACCTCCCCTGGCTATAAAAACCTGGCCTGAGCTCTGGCTTATTGCTGAGTTATTCCACCTTATGGTGAACACCTAGCCTCCCTGCTGATCCTGCTATTGCCATTGCCCCTGTGTATCCTTCCCGATTACCGACCCTTGGACCGTCTTCCGCCTTTGAACCTTCGCTGCCTGCCTCGACCCGGATTGGACATTTGACTACCCCTCTTGGATTATCCCTAAACTTGTACCGCGTTTCTGGACTGTCAGCTGCTTATTGCCAGTGGGTTCCTCATCTCACTACTAGCTCCCTGGGACGTCTGACAATTATAAGGATGCATGACAGGGATGTGCTGTGCGCTTTGTGTTTCTAGTCTTCAAGCGCTTATTTTGCCAAGGGAGCCAAAACAACATTTATACTCACCTGAAGCATGATCCATGCTGGCTACAGACCAGTTCCTTCAGCCTATCTCCCCTCAGACTGCATGTCTGAGGTGTGCATTTATTTATTTATTTTAGAGTGGACTTTCCCTTTAAATTAATAGACCATTATTGTGAATAAGATTTTATTCCAATAACTGTATGTGGTGAGTGCATATCATAGCATTCAGTCAGGATATTACTATTACATCAGATATATAAGGGCTTGTTCACACCAAATGCAGACCAGATCTGCATTAGTTCCTGCACACGCAGTGCAGTGTGTTACCCTGTTTTTTTGCCGCGTTTTTGATGCGTTCGGAGCATTTGCATGCGTTCCAGAGCAGGTAAAATAGGGCTTGCTGCAGTTTTTTTTACATGCTCTGGAACTGAATGCTGCTGTGTGCACTAGAGCCCAAAATACCATTGAAATACATTGGATGCAGTTTTGATCTGGTCTGTACCTGCTATTTACTATTTATTCCAAATAAAAATGCAGATTTTGTATATTAATATAAAGAGACAAACTATGGGAATAAATTAAACCATTGTAAGCTCCCCCATGGAGGTCATGGTTTGTACCAACCTTTGTCACTATAGCATTTACTGAACAGCTTGGACTAGGTGTAAATGTAGGAAACATTTAAATAAAGGTCTGAAATACAAAAAAAAAAAAAAAAACCCATACATACGTACACACAGTATTTGTGTGATGGTGTCCCTTTAGGATGGATTAATAATAGAGCAATACAAAAACACTGAGTTTAATTCTAGCACATTTTGTTGTACTTTCTCGTATTTTAGTTTACATATTGCTGCAAATCTAACACTCTAAACCTGTGTGAACATTTTGACTGTAGCACATTTGGTGTTTACTGCACTTCATCAATAGCTTACAGAATGTTTTTATTATAATGGTATTATATTATAATATTAAGATTTTTCTCATGTATAAAAAGAAACATATAACAAACGATAACTTCCTTGCAACTGTATGTACTAGTCACAGAAAAATATATCATCAAATTGGGGCTTTTGAGGTGCCCACACCACAGTTAAACAAGTGAAGACATCATTTTAAAATGCATACATTTATTACATTTTATTAAAACATTGAAATTCCGAATAAATGTATGTACTCCGTGTTTGTTTTATGTATGCTTAAATGTAGGTTTACTGTGACTAGTATAGGGGGCTATGGTTCAGGAATTTGCTGCGATCTGTTACTTGACATATCAAAATCAAAAAACTGTATGTTACTGTCTTTTTCATACAAGGTTTTGAACTGTTGTATGTATTGTATGTACTGTAGTTCTCCACTATTAGATCACAGGTGTATCCTTGTGAATATATAAGGAGACGTTTCCTATCAAGACTGCAATATATCTAAAGTACTCCCAGGTACCTGTTTCCACAAAGCCAATCTTCTAGCTATTATTCATTCATGTTGGGACAGGATCTGGAAACTTCACCGCAGTCCCAGTTGGGAGGTATTATTCAACATGTGAGTACTATATTTAGAAATGTTTCCATGTGCTTCTAGCATGGCAGGGCTATTCGGCTGGGAAGCATTTGTAAGACAGGAAGGTCTGATCTGATCTGATTTCTCCATTTATTGCACAAACTACTCTTCCTTCACTGGCACCCGTTTTTATTGCAAACATGGCTTCCTCCCTCAGATATACATCCACTCCCTTCTGCTAACCAGCTAAACTAAACACAAGCATTCCCACAATACAAGCAAGTGCCTTAGAAATAGTTTATTATTGCACATTTGGTTTACACAGAGAATACAGATAAAGCAATAACACAAAAAAGAAAATGAAATATGCCTGCTACCCCATCCACATATTTCAGTGGAATACAGGTAAATGCAAAACAAGTAGCAGCAGTACCAGGCAGATAATAGCATAGGCTGTCATGATGGCTGCCATTTACATACAGTAGTAATAGGCACACCATCCCAATCCCATGTCCTGACAGCAAGTAAAGAGAAATAGGGACACAGAACAATAAAAACCTGACTGAGTGTTTTAAAGTAATATTAAACACATTTTTTCAGTAATGAATCCAGATCACATAAATATACATTGCCCAGCAAAAAATGTCTTTACAATTCTGTCCAAGTCATCATGTTTCCAAACAGTTGGCTCCAAATCTCCCAGCTCTGCTTCCCTGAACGTCATGTCCAGTACAGGATCACAAGGGACAGAGCAGTCTCCATGTACTAGCTTGAAAAAGGGAGAAGGGGAGAGCAGGGAGCAGCTTGCCCTGCTGTTCCTGTGAGTTTGTGGAGACACATACAGCTTACTAGCACAAGCAAAGGTGGCTCCATATGACCAGGCAAGGGAAAGGAGTCACTCTAAAACAGGATAACAGTGTCAGTGGTCAGCAGACCAGCTGATTCTTCAGGAAGTTAAAATGTGTACACCTCAAGAAGAAGCATCCATTGTAATTTATGTAAGTACTATTTGAAATCGCTTAAAAACATTTTGCTTATGAGGAAAGCATAATGTATAATGGGGTTTCAAAAGTCGCCCTTTTACAAAGTTTGTAATAAAAAACATAATTTATTTCTACAGAAAATTAAAACAGTTATTAAAACACATTCCATGTCTCATTGCCTCCCTTCAACATCAAGCCTCCTACAGTCACATCAGTTTGGAATTTGACATACTGTTCACAATCTAGCAATCACAAATAATGTCTCAGTAACAAGTCATATATTGTGCAAGCAATCACTTCCAGTGACATGCAGTACTCCGATGCATTTCACAAGATGCTTCTTCAAGGGACTGGAGGCAAATTTGTTGTGCAGTGCATAAGCTAAACAGGGATCATCCAATGTAAAGGAGATAAACTCTCCTCGTTACTGGAGCCTAGTGGGATCACAGGGAGAAGTATACAACAGGACCTGGCAAAACAACCCACTACGCCACACCAATCTTTGCACAATTCACCTTTTTTCTATTGAAAACCCTCTAATTAGGCGTCAAGGTCCCTCCTGTATGGAGTTCTCCAGGATGAATGCTTGTATAAATAGTGCCTGTACACACCAACACTCCTCCACCATCCAACACTCCTCCAAGGAACGTTTGCTTGTTACTTCCAAAGTGGCACAGGGATCCTAAAGCACACAAACCTGAATGGTGAAAAAGTCAGCTTCATTCCAACAACAATAAGAACCTGTATACACAGGTATCACAAAGAGAGGCTGGGCAAATGTCCTTCATGCCTGGCAAGAGATGTCAATTTGGCTAAAAAAAACAACAACAAAAACTAAGCACATGCCAATAAGCATACACATTAATGGAAACCTGTACTTAGAAAAATGTGGACACTACTATTGTTGACCTGGAACAACAAGCAAATACTAACTGAAGTCAGAAACCATAAACTGCATACTTCTTGCAGGTCAGTAACAATATTGAAACCATCAGATGAGCATGACAGCCAAGCAACCAGTATTTTCTGACCCTAAGGAACAGCAGCCCAATATATTTCTCTCATTCTAGGTTTCTCTTGACATACACATGGACTGCAGCATCTGTGGGCAATGATGCTCCACTTCTTGTTGATTTGCATAGTTCCCCTGAGTGCTGCCAAGAGAAGCATCATCTGTTTCACACAGGCACTGGATGAGTGTCTGCATCCTGTGCTTGTCTGTACCTAGGCTTATACTTCAGAGAAATAGAATTAAACTAAGTAAAGAACGGATGTTTGTTCTGGAACAGAGCAGTGCAACATGTGCCCCTCTAGATCAACTAGGGTTCACAGTGTACTGCAAACTACTAAATGCGACAATTGAAGAATTGTCATTTTTAAAACTAAGGTACCGACTTGGAAAAGACGCCCTTCTAGGTCTCTAAAATCACATAAGGCTAATGCAACATAAGCAATTCCAGTCTCTTGCTACTGAGAATGTTAACCATTTGATGATAGTGGCCTCATTTGCAGAGCAATGAAATCAATGTACCGCTGAAGAATTGTTGAACAGTACTTACATCTCTCTATACTTTAGCAAAAGAATAAATGGCTCATGTAGCCCTAACCTTAGATCCACAGGCGACATTACTAAATTCAGCTGCTGGGATAAACTAGGAGCTCTGCAACCACAAAATCGACTTTAATCACATTTTATATCAACAAACACATTTTTGACTGTAGGTACAGAAAATGTCAGTCTCCATTTTATTTAAATTTTGGAGAGATGTGATTGATTGGGTCTAAAAACCTGAAGCCAAGATAGGTTTAAAGCCTGGCCCATTCCAACAAAAACAGAACAACCCTTTTGGGGGAGATACTGGGGTGAAATAACTAATGTAGAGGTTGTCTACTCTGCAAAGTAAATGCAAAAAAACGAAACAATATTTTTGTTATCACATTTGGGATTGGGAGATTAAAGTAAACACAGCTTAACTATATTTACTAAGCTTGGTGAACATTAACAACTGCTTAACAGTGTCACTACTCCTGCATCAGCATCACTGATTAGCAAATCAAGCCCATTATCTTTAAAGCAGAACTCCGGGCAAAACTGTTCTTAGCCCTTGCAGTGGGGTTACCCCCAAACTGCAGGGGTTACGTACTCGTTTTTGGCTAGGTCCTAAAATAAAAAAATATATATACTCACCCAAACCACACAGAGCCAGCCGGCCGGCGTGAGTGGAAATCTCCTCCACTGCCGCTGCAGCTACAGAGCGGCCAAAGAGGAGAAGAATAGGTCCGGCTGTCTTCCCTTCACTCCGGCCACCTGCTGCTCTCTCCGCCCACCTCATCTGCCATAGGCTGGGAGGAAGACTGCACCTGCTATTGGCCGGCTCGAAGTTTTTGCAGCTAGGTCCTAGGGAGGGAAAGGAGGCTGCACATGCAGGATACATCTCTTTATCCCCCCCCCCCGTTACATTAGTGACCTGTACTGTGCATTACATTATTGACCCCTGTACTGCTGACCTCTGCACTGTGCGTTACATTAGTGACCTCTGCACTGTGCGTCACAATACTGACCTCTGCACTCTGTGTTGTTACTGATCTCTGTACTTTGCGTCACACTGCTGAGCTGTCAAAGTTATGGCCGGGGCAGGGTAGGGGTTAGGTGGGGCAACTTGTGGCGAGTATCTCTTAAGGCCTGGCTAGTAGTTCAGGGCCTGAAATTTTGAGCCCTGCTATACACTATAACTAGGACGTGATCACTCAGGGACCTTTGACCGCTGAAGTGGAGGGGAAGAGAGGCTCCAGGGGCCGGTCTAAGAACAAGCTGGCTGCGAAGATCGGGTAAGTATAACTTTTCTATTTTATCACAAAAACAAACACTTACTCCATGCAGTGTGGGGGTAGACCCACTGCAAGGTTTAAGAACAGTTTTGCCCAGAGTTCTTCTTTAATTACAGTTATCAGGTTTTTTTTCTTACTTAGGATATAATTCTGCTAAATTTAATCTCAAACTAGAACTGCATACACACAGGCAGGTAGGTCCCAACATAGTGACCTAACTAAGGTTACAACAACATGACCAAAATGTCTCCAAAGTCTACCTCTCCAGTTATGAGCTGATCCACATGAAAACAATGTTTTGTAACTTAATGCCTTTTTAAGAGAGAGTAAAAACAGAATATTGTATAAACAAATCTACAGTATGTTACCTATATAAATGCACAAATTATAGAATACATGGGAAGTAAACAAAATATGTTTGGTTGGTTGAAAGCAACATTTGCAAATAACTTCAGATTTTGTTATTTGAAAGAGGTACAAAGACCAAAGTAGTAAATAATGCCCAATGTTCTATCATGATGTCACACAATGATCTGATTTACACTGATAAGTGGAAGGCCGATAAGTCACCCATGTCGCTGCGCAAAGCAGACAAGCAAGAACACAAAGACAGTGTAAGAATTCATTTAACATGTCCACTAATTAGAACATGCTGTCCTGTCTATAGACAGTGATATGGATTTAAATGATTGGCCTGGAAATCACTCAATTGCTCGTAATGGATTCTGCTCTTAATCCCACCACAAAAAAAGGTTGAAGGTTCAAACTAATAGTTTCCTTACAACTGTTTTCTCTGCTATTATGTCTGAATCACAACACGAAGCAGACCTGCATATGTTAAAGCTATTAATCTGTATACAAAGTTAAAGATAAGAGTGGAAGGAGTGGCAAGCAGGGCTTTTCAACACCGAGCCACACTCTGCGATAAGCACTATAAACGTTTAATTCCATATTATTTGCCGGTTCTTGTTCACAAAAAAATTTATTAGCATGCTAAAGCCAATCTAATGTCCTCAGCAATAACTAAATACATTTCCTCACACAAGCTTAGACTAACCTCTTAACCATATGCCAAGGAGCAGGCCAGGGTTTTAGAAAAGCTCCTATGAGCTTCGACTTATATGTATTCCTACAATACAAAAACTAGCCTATATCATGAACCAGTCCCTAACACTTTACACAGTCAGTACTGGAAAACAATTGATATAATCTGATATTATGATGATATTCAGAAGAGATTTGTCAGGTATGGAATAGTTTGCAAAGTTGAAAGTTTCTACTATAAAATCATTAATCATATAAATGGTTAAAACCTTGTATATTGTCTAGCAGGGCTTTGTGGATTTTAAAATTGGCTGAACAAAATGGCAAATATTTTTGCAAGTAAGGGAGATTTCTGTTTCAACTGTGTATTTTGCTTTGCCTTCACAAAGGTTCACATTGAAGGACCGTCATCCTTATCCATGTGTTGTGCAGTTTTGGTATGAGCATGTGCGGAGCTGCTTCAGAAACACAAGTCAGCTGTCAGATCATTGACAGTCAGAAGCCAGAGCTGTGCAGTTAACTTTCTACCAGGAGCGAGTGCTGAGTGGCTTCAGGGGACAAAATACAACTGCACACCACCTGGAAATTTCTTCCAGGAGACATATTTGTGTATATTAGAGAAGAGGGAAACTGAGGGTCAGAATGTAAATGGTTTGCGAAATACAAAGAGACCTGATAGAAAGGACTACTGCAAAGTTTGATCGGTATGTTCCAGGCCAAGTCTCCTTCCCATATCATTGCCCCAAAAGGTGGATGTACTGTATAACTGATCTAGAGATGCTTCCACTACTGTCTCACTAAACAGATAGTGTAGGTATGGGTTCTTACCACAGTCTTTTGCTTTAAGCGATATTTTTATTGTTTGTACCTATTATCTTCTAAGATGTGAAATTTGCATTTGTCCTCAATTTATTGTACGACAATTTGTATGCTGCCACTTGTCTCTGTAGATCGCAAAGGGAGGGCATCCATTTACTTATTTCTGATCTGGTGTGCTCTTTTATATCTTTAAGTATGGTAGGCGTTTCAACTTTTTTGAAAAAGGATTTGTATTTTAATCACAATATATTTTCAGTTACATTACTTACAGCAAAGTAAAAGCCACCACATGCTTCAATCTGTATGCTGTTAAAATGTGTATAATACATGTTTAAACATTCATCACTGCAATTTATTTATAGAAACAGATGATAACTATAGACAATGTTCCAAATTTACTTCAGCTTCTTTACTGCCATTCTTTTAGCCCTCATTCACACTGTGTGAATCATCATTGTCCCTGGATGCATTTATCCTGTGTCCAGCAACAATCATCTACCGCAAACCACATGTTAAAGTACAATATATGATTACATGCAGATTGCAAATTACAGATGCGGCCACTATCACTAGTCACTTATTTGAACGGGTACAGCGGTCGCATCTAAACGGGGACAACATCCATTCCTGCTGCAGGCATGTCAGAACGCACAGTGTGAATGAGACATTAGTTTTCGGACCAATTAAAGTGAATAAGCTAATAAAGTACATAGGTAATATATAGTATTTGGGTAAGTAGACAACTTGACTGAGTGTATTGGGGGGCAGGGGTTGGTGGCACATTTTGGTATCTCAGACTTCTAGCCAGCAGCAAAATAAATTGGAACAATGTTGTAAAATTGTTAACCAGCAAAGAGAAATTACAAAACTAGAATGAATTACCATTATAGTGTATCTCAATAGATTTTAATTTTTACAAAGCTCTTTACAGATTGTAACTTTACAGTTTGATTATACAACAGGCAACTCTAGCAGCTTGCACATATATCTACTTTATTTTTTGAGTGTCCTTGGTAACCCAAAAACCTGTACTTTCCACAGTGCAACTAATGACCAGACTGGCTGCACTGTGATTCATTGCTTCCCATGTTCCTCATCTCCCTTTTGGCTCTTAAAACTTCACTTAGTAACTGACATGTAGGTGAGAAGGAGAGAAGGGATATGGCTGCACTGGTCATTAGTTGCACAATGGAGCTTGATTTGAGTATCTGATGGTGTTTTCGAAATAAAGTTACAATACATCTTGGCTCTTGGAAGTGTCTGTAGTGTAATCAAGCAGCAAAGTCCAAAGAGCCCACAGGTTACAATAAAAAGAAGTGTAGCAAGTAGCACACAATTCAGTTATTAAAAAGATTGAAGCATTTGCTCTGGCTTTTTAATGGGCCTGCGTTGATTTTTTTTTTAATATGAACACCTTTAGAAAAATATTAATATGTGCAACACACCACAGTGAAGAGTGCAACATACTACATTACTTCTAATGGTTCTCATCTTGGCTCCCAAAAAAATCATGTTCCAATACACAGTGAAGGAAACGGGAGCTGCATCAATCCATCCTTCACCCAACTATACAAGTATTTCTGAGAGGACTGGAGATGAGCACATGGCTTGTGTTTACTGCGGGAGTAGAACAGTCTACTGTAGAATGTGAGTTGCTTATAATATTGAATACAAAGAACCTTACATTGGAGCCTGAAGAATACATGCAAGGAAATAATGTTTTTACTTCATAATGAGAATGTCATCTTCGCCAGTTACATTGCTTACATTTATCCTAAGAGAAACACATACACATTTCTAATAACCATTTAATACACGATAATGATTTCTACCGTCTCATTTCTAAGAAGAAAATGGAGAAAATAATACAATAAGCCATCTCCAGTATCAGCTGGATTAGAAAAGGCAGTCCTGTGTTTAATATTAATCGAAGAGCTCACAATTTTTCTTCCCAAGTGAGTAAAAATGACTTGAAAAATGAGCAGTTTGACATGCTCATCTTTGTAATCTTAACTAGTTTTAAAAGTTCTTCTGATCCATCATAAGTCTCTCTGTGTTGTTAACTACCTTGCAGAAAGTTTAAAGAGCGAACATTAAAAGGCACCTCACAGCCAAAATGAGTTTTTGAAACAATGACACCTAATACTATATCCAGCTCAAGACAAGGGCCCAGTTGGATGCTAATAGTCTCTGCATATTTTATGTTAAATTGCCCTGTAAATCTCATTAGAGCCAGGCTACTAATAGACAGTCTTACCCTTTTGAAGAATTATTTTTGCGTCATGTGGCAGAAGTTATATTTAGCCTATAACAGCAGACAGGCAGCTGAATGTTCAAGGAGCCAAGGTTTCACTACCTCACCCGCTCATGAACTCGAGTAGGATACACAATCAATAGTTACTGCTTCCTCTCTCTTCCCTAAGTTTCACCCTTTCTACAATGGATAGGTAGGAGAGTCTAGTCTGGCCAGAAATCATTAATCATTTCCTGGCCTGTGCAGCTTTCATCCCCATTGTCTTAACATCCAGTCTGGCAGCAGATGAAAACCAGTGTTGCTGGAAAGACCTTTCCTCTGGCACAGCTTTTTTCAGCTGAAAACTTACTAAGAATTTTTAGAGCAAGACAAAATGCTATAAAACCTGCCCTTCTAACAAAACCAGACGAGTTCCAGGAATTTTCTATTGTCACCCTATGGTCATAGAATTTTACTCATCATAAGGCTTTATTACAAAGAGTTGGACAAATTTCAGGATGCAGGCAGCTAATAATCCCCATTATCCAGAGCCCTAACCCTTTGTGTTGATTCTAACAACGCTCAGGCTGGGTTCACACCTAGGCGTATTATATCTGCGCGTTTGTCGCGCGTTCCACGTTTTTACAGCGATTCGCGTAAAAACCGTGTGACAAACGCGCGTTTCCGAGGGCTACTTGGCTGTATCCCAATGGAAACGCCCGACCAAAACGCCCCAAAGAAGTACATGTACTTATTTGGGCGTAGGGCGGTTTCCCGCGCGTTCGTACTCGCGGAAAAACGCCTACATAGGAACCATGCACATTGAAAATAATGGCATTTCCCTGTTTGAGCATTTTTCCGCGAGTACGAACGCGCGGAAAAACGCCCAGGTGGGAACCGGGCCTCAGGGTAGCCCATGTACCAGAATTACATAAATGGTTACACTGCCTCTAGATTCTGAATATTTTTCCAATTTTTATAGATATAGAGATATATGTATATATATATATAGATATATATACAT
>NW_017307116.1:575648-578774 GCF_000935625.1 Nanorana parkeri
TATATATATCTCTATATCTATATATATATATATATATACACCAGAACTAAATGTAGACATCCTTGGCATATATTTCATTGCACACACCTGGGTTTTTCTTCTCAGTTCCTCTCTGTCTCTTGGTAAATTGCAGCAGATAAAATTAGTCATTTGAGTGTTCAGGTGACCCATTTGCTGCAAAGAGTGGCTGTCATGCTTAATCACTTGTGTAGATCACTTCTCAAAAATCAAGGTGAAGCATATGGGCTTATAACCAGTAAAAGATTAATCTCATACTACTAAATCAAATATATTATCATCAGTAGTGCTGGAAGGTACAAGAACTGCTTTTCTTATGATTGCCATTGCTCTCTGTTATATGTCAATTCAGGTGCAGGCTTAAAGTCCAACTCCAGGCACAATAATCTTACTTGCAAGCAACATAATAACGAGTTTTCTTGAGAAAATCTCAGGCGTTGACAGCCCTATGTAATGCAGTGGAGCATGATTTTCTTAGGTTACTGCCCTTCACTCTTCTAGTCTATGTTCTTCTGCCATTCAGAGCATTCCATGGAGTTAATACAAAACATATTATATATATAAGGTTTGTTCATAAAGTTCAGTTCCAGTCAGTATAACAGGAAAATGACTATCAACAGGCCGGCTTGACTGTCAGGGACCAAGTCAAGTTGTTTGATTAGGTTTAATTTGATTGACCATTTGATTAGGGATACTCTATCCACCTGGTGCACTAGTTTGTGTGTTCATTAAGAGGGTAGGAGTCAGGCTCATACTTTCAATTGCAAACTCTGCTTTCCTTCTGTGCTTTTCTCCTAACTAAAACAGCCATTTTTTTGTCTGCCTCATTCACATGTCAAGTGTAGTGTGTTGGCTTCTGACTGGCAGCTGACAACGGTCAGAGGTCAGAAGCAGTGACATGAATCCACTGTGGAAGCATGGCGTTGTAAGAAGGCTGCAATGACAATGATCTCTAGAAGTCTCGTGTAACATGTCCCTAATCTCATTGTTCCTTGCATGCATGTCTCCAACCTTACCTGCAGTATGTTTTACATTTCTGATCATCTCCTGTTCTATGTCTGCAGCATCTGACATTATTCTGTAGCATTACATAGACTGAATGTCTAATGTGGACCCTTTGTGATGTCAGAGGTCATATTTGAAGCACCTTGCAAGCTGACCACCGCTGCTCTAACCACAGCCAGAGAAAACACACATTTGATAGCCTTAGATGTTAGTTTTTGTTATTTTACCCTAGAAATATTTGCTGTGTTTCAGCACTTAGTTAAACAAATTGTTTTCAAAAGTCAGCAATTCTTAACTAGTCTCCAACAGTGTATGCTGCACTGCTTTCAGAATCTTCATGTTGCCATTTAACAGCACAAATTTACAAATGGATCCACAGAAAGACAGCTTGGTATAAGACTTAAGAAACATGTATCGAGTGAAAATATTGGTTAGTGCTGTAAGCAAGCAAACAAGCCAAGTATATCTGAAATGCCTATCATTCACACCGGATCCCTTGCGTTGCGATACGTTTATCAACAGATAAGAACGGTAGGACACTGAAAAATTAATGGGGCTAGTTCACATCGCTCTGTTACTTTGTGCTGAAAAAAAAAGTAGAACATGTACTACTTTCAGTGCAACATAAGGCAACAGATCTGGTGTGAACTAGCCCAATTCACACCCATTCATTTTTCAATGCCCTTCCGTTAGTGTACGTTGAAAAACGAATCGCAACGCAACAGATCGGAAAGAAATTGGAAGGTTCCTTCCGATTTTGGTGTAAATGCTCCCTAAAAAGTCTGCAACATGACCAGTGTAACTATACTGCAGAAAAAAACCCCGAAACAAACCTAAAAAGATCAAGAGAAAAACGTAATCAGATAATTAAAGTAGCACAAATTAAATGGCTACTAGTGGGCTGGGTGTACAAGCAATACATAAAGCCAGAGCCGGTCTGTATACATTCCACACTAGAAACCCCCGTGTTCAGCTGTACCCTACCTACTCCTGCAAGAGAGCCAACAAACAGCTTCCACTTGGCTACTAGTGTAAATAGGCACACTAATCAATATCAAAATAAAAGCACCCCAGAACATACATGTTTATTAATCCAGACCTGAAATCTAACACAATCCAAATATTTAGTGCCAAAAAACTTGCACACTGTAAACGCAGCCCTGAGAGACCTTCAGACCAAATTAATAAAAAGAGCTATGTCTTTGTTCTCTTATTGTTGTTTTAAGGAAAACCTAGTTTAATTGGTTTGTTTAAGAAGTCATTTTCAGTGCCCGCTTAACAGCAAAGAGTAATTGGATGTGGCAGTTGAATCCAATTGCAAAGCTGCAGTAAAAATATATACTTCATGACTAAAACACACAGGACTACCGAACAACCTAATTATTTACACTAAATTCTCCAGAAGTAAGTGTCAAAACGCCACATGTGGCAAGAACAGAGTAGTCCAATAAAGCGAGTCACTTTATGTGGCGGGAAGGGTGGTGCTTAAACTTCACTAATGTTCCACTGTCTAGACAACGTACACATCTTAAAATTCCCCAAATGGAAACATACACTAGAGGAAACATACACTAGAGACAGGCCTTGCAAGAGAACCTTTCCAGACAGAAACATGAAGGCTGCCACTGCTGCCCCTTCTAAAAATGCAAGTTACCTGGCGATTATACTGACCCTCTGCCTTCAATACTTTCTAAAACTGGTACGCAGATAAGCATTTTTGACCTTAACATGACTTTTCTGATCTGCATGCTTGTTTTAGGTCAGTGACCCAGAAAATATTGTTCTAGTATAATAAGACAAAGTAATGAAGCCAGAGGGCTAGAAATACAGCCGAGCAAATTGCATTTGCAGAATGAGACATGAGCAATGGCTGCTTCCTTGTTCCTACCAGGAGAGGCTTCTAATGATAAGCTAAATGGGGCACAGACGTTTTCTACTGTTCTACCATGAGACACTCTACTGAAAACCGGTGTTGTCTGCTGAGGGTCCAAATAATATGGTTTGATCAGTCACTTGGACATTTATTACGTCCCAAAGTGCACAATGGTGGTTTTAATAAACTGAAGCACAATATATATATATATATATATATATCCATATATG